>NW_015505404.1:880006-899209 GCF_001515645.1 Sinocyclocheilus grahami
AGAGTGAAAAATTTAAGGGGGTCTGAATACTTTCCGTACCCACTGTACATACTTCATTTGAGCCTCAGTTATTCATAGAAATAGCTTACTTCCATGTAGCAAAATAAGGTGGATATACATACAGGTGCATCTCAATAAATTAGAATGTCGTGGAAAAGTTCATTTATTTCAGTAATTCAACTCAAATTGTGAAACTCGTGTATTAAATAAATGCAATGCACACAGACTAAAGTAGTTAAGTCTTCTAATCTGGTTCTTTTAATTGTGATGATTTTGGCTCACATTTAACAAAAACCCACCAATTCACTATCTCAACAAATTACTACTTCAGCCTGTGTGCATTGAATTTATTTAATACACAAGTTTCACAATTTGAGTTGAATTACTGAAATAAATGAACTTTTCCATGACATTCTAATTTATTGAGATGCACCTGTACTGCACATATTCATTTCCAAAATAAGCACTACAATATTTATAACATATTGTTGCATAATCATGAATATATTGAATTTATATTGAATATATTCAAGCATAATTTATTTGATTAAAAATATAATATGCTTACAACTTAAAACAACTTTTCTATTTAAATATATTTTTAATGTATTCATGTGATGGCAAAGCTGAATTTTTGTTTTTAAAAGCCCTCTATATTTTACATTAAAATTGTAATTTTAATTCATATTTAATTTTTCTATTTATAAAAATAAACATTCCTTAAAAATACAAAAAAAGAAATCGTTATATACAAACACCTTTGAATAGCCATCAACACAGAAATACAGTAAATGTTTTGGAACCAGAAGCTAATGGGGCAATGTTTACCAGCCAAACTATTAGCCCATGATATAATGTAATCATATTCCTGTACAGTACATGGATGTATTGCAAAATATTTATGATTACGTTTAAGCTTATACACTAATATAATGTACCTCATGTCATAGTATTTGTTTAAATTTACTAAAAAAAACAAAAAAAAACCTCTCTGCTGATTAGCCAATTGTAATGAAGTCATGACCAGCAGTAGGCTGCCCTTGGAAGAGGGAAACTGCAAATTCAGTATTCAGCAAGGAGGAAACGCCTTTGAGCAGGTAGAGGGAAGAGAGAGGGTCCTATCATTTGAACTGCGCCGGACTAAAGGAGGTCAGCAGGGAGACATAGATCACTCCGTAAGTCTTCATTTGAAAGAGAAGCGGCAAAGCAAGTGGGAGAGAGATAGAGGAGGGGAAGAGAGATAGACGAGCTGGTCGATAGGGAGCTAGCTCGAGGTTGGGGCGATTTCCCCTTGAGAGGGGAATCAAGTGAAGAACAAGCCAGCTGAAATTTCAATAATAAGATCAGACCTGCATCAGATGGTTTAACACCATTGATTGCTTTAAACTTCATCGTGCTGTAGAGTTTTACAATGGAACCAAAAGCCAGTCTCAGGAGAGACATATCTTTCCGAAAAACTCACAATACTAGTTTATCAGAAACTATATGAACAGATGGACGAATAACAGCGAAAGACTCCATTTTGAGTATTTTCAATTCACATGGCACTCTTGTCAGCATCTGCCTGGCACTCAGCCATGCTATCGAGCGCCTGTAATGAAATTCAGGATCGACTAAAGCTGGAAAATGTTTGGTAAAAACTATGGGCTTATGAAAGTCCTCAGCTTTGGAGGAGAAGACAGGATCAGTTTACCAATGAGTGTCAGCCCATAATCTAGGATGCCCTCAATATCTGAATGAGTTTTTCAATATATGTTTCCAAGTCTCTTCATGTATGTGTGTGTGTGGTTGCATGCAATCCTTCCAGGGATTAATTAAACAAAGCCTAATGCTAAATTTATCAGTGCTGAGAATCTAAGAAGCTTATTTAATATAAAGATCGGCCAAAACGAAAAATGGAGATTAAGAGAAATTAGGATCTATAAAAGGCATGTAGTGGTATAAGTCTTATCTAATCTAAAATCATTCACAACACATGGAGAGAAGATCATGATATTGGACTCATACTGTAGTAAGAAAAAAGCAGAATGGACATCAGGTGAGGAAACTAGGCCCTAGAGAAACAGTACTGAAGCGATTCGTCCCTTCTGTCGCAATAAGACCCACCATTTGAGCAAAGAATCTGGCTGGGATCGGGGAGTCGTTTGACAGCTGCAAAGTCCTTGTGACATCAGTCAGCACGGGAATGCAGCCAAAGTTCAGCTTGGCAGCCGTGACAGAGACAGAAGGTCCCTGGCCAACACAGGAGAGCAGGAGCTCCTATAGAAAAAAGAAATACATATCTAGCAATGCACTGAAATTCTTTTGCCAAAAATGCAATAAAATCCATTTGTGATGTTCCACTGATAGAGATTTTTTTTTTAAATCATAAACCGAACACTGCGTAGGAAACTGCTATGTTACCAGATCTATTAACAGTGAACATAAACTCTGACAAAGAGAAAAAGCTGTGTACGCATGCAATGATCCATTTTAATCATTTTAATGTAAACAGCGGCTGATGATTGATGACAGCACTAGCACAGACAGAGGGAGGCTGTTTAACGCAGCACCTCATGTAATAGCTGAGGAGGAGAACCGTGTCTCATGTGAAAATGCAGCAAGGCTTCTGCTCTTAAAGAGCCTTCCACTCTTCCTAGAATAAAAAAAAAACATGAACTTTTGCTCTTTACTGTGTATTCTTTAGCACAGAGCCCCAGGAATGGTATAATTATATAGTACTTAAGTACTTAATGTAATTAAAATTAAGTATTTTTTTCTTAATATTATTCAAATTTAATAAAATTAAACAAAAATTGGAGAATAATTTAAAATTATAATTTTTTTCTAAGACCAATGTGTATCACCGCTAGTTATAATAGTGATGTCACAATAGACATTTAATGATGGAAAATTAGACATTTCCATATATGGTTTTGGAATTAGTAAACAAACATTCAAAAGTTTGCAGTCATTTTTTTTTTAATAAATTAATACTCTTATTCAGCAAGGATGCATTAAAATAATTAAGGATGATAGTAAAGTGATTTAAAATGTTGCAAAATATGTTTCAAATAAATGCTGTTCTTTTGAACATTTAAAGGGGTCATATGATGCGATTTCAATTTTTCCTTTCTCTTTGGAGTGTTACAAGCTCTTGGTGCATAAAGAAGATCTGTAAAGTTGCAAAGACTAAAGTCTCAAATCCAAAGAGATATTCTTTATAAAAGTTAAGAGTCAACCACGCCTACCTAAAAGGCCTCGTTCTAACATGCCCCCACATGTCTATGTCACAGTGTGGGAAGATTTGCATAACGCCGCCCAAATGTTCACGCAAAGAAACGGTGCGATGCAATGCAACGCAATGCGTAAAAATACAGTATAAGTCATTATAATCAGTAATTATGTCCCCACTGGATGCAACAAATGCCTCGTTTGTAATGGTTTTTAATGTTTTTGTCTCAACGCTCCGGCCGGACACGGCATCAACAGTATGGTGAGGGGAGTAACATTTCCGTCTCACGCTTGAGGTATTCGGCCAATCACAACGCACTGGATAGCTGGCAAATCACAGCACACCTCGCTTTTTCAGACCGATGAGCTTTGTAAAAATCGACGCGTTTCAAAAAGGCGGGGCATAGAGGAGAAACAATAATGTACAGTATGTGGAAAATAATGTTTTTTTTTACTTAACCACATAAACGCATATCATTACACCAAATACACAAAATAATGTTCTTTTTAGTAGCATCATATGACCCCTTTAAAGAATCCATTCAAAAGAGTTCTGAAAAACTGTATCACAGTTTCCACAAAAATATTAAGCGGCACAACCATTTAACATTGATAATAATAAGAAATGTTTCTTTAGCACCAAATTAGCATATTAGAATGATTTCTGGATATAACAATAAGCCCCAAGATGCCGTGGCCTATGGAGATTATTTATAGAATATTTTACAATGGCAATTGTAAATTCATAATCAAACTATCTGTTTTATAAGTCATGTGACACTGAAAACTGGAGTAATGGTTGCTCAGCTTTGCCATCACAGGAATAAATTAAATTTAAAAAATATGTTGAATTAGAAAACAGTTATTTTGAATTGTAATAATATTTCACAATATTATTGTTTTTACTGTATTTTTGATTAAATGAATGCAGCCTTGGTGATCATAAAAGACTTTTGTCAAAAAAAAATCTTATTGACCACAAACTTTCGAACAGTAAAGTAAACACAAATATAATATGTGCATACACTCACCAACGGTGGGTCTTGGTGACCTAGTATAGCAATGTGAGCCGTTTCCTGCAGGCTGCCCACTGTCATGGCCTGAAGAACTAATGGAATCTGTTCTGTGCTGTAGGGCTGGATGACCCCTCGTGCAAGAGGACTTGAATAAAGAAGAGCGGGGTTCTCCTCATATGGCTGCACAGAGAAACAGAAATGTTTCATTTGCATGAAAATCAAAACACGTATCTCTAATTTCTGATTAAGAACTTTGAAAGGCCTGCAATATAAAACACATTGATTTTACAGAAATCACCTGAGGCAGAAGTCCATAGCAAGCAGGAAGATCACTATCATTGATGAGCTCAACTGATTGCTCATAGGGACGACCCAGGAAACAGTCCTGGAACTGAAGAACCGGGTTCTTGAGGACCACATCTGGCACAACACATCTACAGGGACACTCAGATATAAGTTTTGTGAATGGAAACCACTTCATTTCTTTATAAAACTGTATATATTACCTAGCTTTGATTGGGAGAGCCAAAACTTCCTCTCCAACACTTTGAACATCCAGCACTAAAGCCATATTGTAGTCTTGCACCATGTTGGAGCAAAAGGTTAACTGCAAAACAATCAAAGATTAGTATGATTTTTGAAAGAGGTCTCTTAGGCCCTGTCCCAAATCGCACCCTAAACCCTTGCGGTCTTCCTCTGAGTCCACACTTTCGTGCAAAATGACGCTTTGACTGTCGGGTAGAAGTC
Organism: Sinocyclocheilus grahami; assembly: GCF_001515645.1. Lineage (NCBI taxonomy): Eukaryota > Metazoa > Chordata > Actinopteri > Cypriniformes > Cyprinidae > Sinocyclocheilus > Sinocyclocheilus grahami. The sequence continues at coordinate 884,983 of NW_015505404.1, forward strand.
TGTTGTGGAGCTCGCCCCTGTGCAGGCTCGGCAGAAGTGAGTATCAGGAGCGCATAGCAGCCACAAAGGGGACGCTCGCAAGCACCCTTCTGAACACTAAAATGACGAATGGGACACCCTACGGTCTTGTGGACTTAACGAACATGCACACGCGGTGGCCATTGTAAGTCCATACGACCACAAGTACACATGAAGTGTTCCATTTGAGACAGGGCCTTATACTCAACAAGGCTGCATTTATTTATTAAAAAATACAGCAAAAATAGTATTATTGTGAAATACTGACATTTTAAAACAACTGCTTCATATTTGAATATATTTTAAAATGTAATTTATTCCTGATGGCAAAGCTGCCTTTTCAGCAGTTTTAAAAACAGTTCTGTCATGACAACTCTCGGAGGGATTGGCATGGTAATGTATATGACAATGTTAATGTATTTGGTCTTGGCGGATTAGATCTGCTACGCAGCTGCTGTGGCAGAGCAAGTACCTAGACTTGCTACTGCCAATACATCCACAACATGCTGCTGTGAGCATGTAAGAAATACTGCTGCTGCAAATATAACATACAGTGGGGCAAAAAAGTATTTAGTCAGCCACCAATTGTGCAAGTTCTCCCACTTAAAAAGATGAGAGAGGCCTGTAATTTTCATCATAGGTATACCTCAACTATGAGAGACAAAATGAGAAAAAAAATTCCCACGCTGTGAACTGCTACAGCAAGCACTAGTCATATATTTGAATGTTGAGCAATGAGCTCATTGGCTACCGATACAGAAGAGAACCAATCAGCTGTGCCATTTGATAATGATGTCATTAGGTCAGAGTGAGTTAGACCTATTGGACTGCGCCATCTAGAGTTTCATGCCAGAACTCTGTATTTGTCCTGCCTAATATTTTTGTGAAAATTATACTTTTGTTAGGATTCTTTGATTATTAGAAAGAACAGCATATATTTGAATTAGAACTTTTTTGTAACAAAAGTCTTTACTGCCACTTTTGAACAATTTAAAGCTTCTATGCTGAATAAAAGCATTAATTTATTTTCAATCTTCATTCAATCTTACTGACCCCAAACTTTTAAAAGGTAGGGCCTAGTTAAAATTCTTCATAAGATTTTATACCTCAGTCATCATATCATAAAACAAAACCACTTAACTATAATTGTTTAAATCACAATTAAAACAGCTTTGAACAGATTTAACAGCTGCTTGTCTAAATTTAGTACTTCACAAATCGCTGTGTTATTCTAAACAGTTCAGATAGCAATATTCCTCTCCCTGCAGTGTTTAAGTGCTCTGAAACCGCACATATGGGATCACAGACAACTGTCACAGAGAAGAACGGCAAAGTACTCTCCAGGAGCTATACTTTTATTATGCTAACATGTCTGGGAGGCTGCCGGCCAGCTGCGTGATGCATCTGAGAATATCATCCCATTCCACTAATATGACTAACCACAAGCCCCTAATATGTATTCTTGTGCTGAGGCCTCATTAGAGCACGGTGAGCCACATTCGTGCCACAGAGTGGGAGAGGCACATTTGCACACTGACAGGAGACACCCACATTCACTGGAAGCACAAAGACAGGCGGACACATCCAACAGATTAGCCCTCCAAAGTGCTGACAGCTCCCATTGATGGGAAAAGACCACCACATGACAGGTACGCAAGGTACCTGGCAACCAGTGAAAGGAGAATGGGTGAGATAATCACAGTCCTAGAGAGAGAGAGTGAGAAAGAGGAACGAGCTACTATTCTCATTTATCACTTTTTCCAATATATTCCACCTCCCATTTTTTTATTAATGGAATACAGAGGCCCTTTTTCAAAAGTCCACCTGTCTGAGGTTTAATAGGGATTAAAGGTCTTGTCTGAATGGACGTTTAAAGCTGCACTTAGTTTTAAAGACCAAAGTTTCAGTCTCTGGAGAGAATGTTGATGTTTGTGGCACGGACAGGTCATAGGGATCATCTCGATGGGTCACTTCAGCTTTTGCATAGGAAAATTGATTCAAATCGCTTTGAGGTATTCAGTGAGATAAAATGTTGTTGGCTCGGCTTAGCATCAGAAAGACCAAAAATACCTGGATATCAATCTCAGCCATAGCACGAACTGTGCCTGAGCTGGGTGATAAGATAAACTCTTTCGGTCTCCTTTCGGTTTTGTCTCCCGGTCCCCATTCACTTCTATTCAGCTGAGCGACCTGGTCCGTGCTGGTAATGCTTGCCTGTCCCATACCATCTCCGGGGATCCGCAGTCCAAAGCTCATGGGCACCACTGAAGTGTTGCTGAGGCGACATGTCAGCATTTGTGGAAACCCTTGGGTCAGTGAGAGAAGACTTTTGATTATACAACTAATATGCAAAACAAGCATTAATCGCTAACATTGATCCTTACTAATGAAGTGAAGAGTGCAAGTTCATTTACCAAAGGACACCTCCCCAAAGTTGAGCTCTGGGACGCTGAAGTGGAATGTAGGCCCAATTAAACACCCCCTGCAAGAGATGAAGGGATGCAGAAACTTTCAAAAAACCTACTTGCCAAGAATGAAGACCATTGAAAATGTAGCACTACAAGTAATTATACAAAACTAATAGGCTGCTGAGGTGAAGTCCAGTGGACCAAGGAATGATTGCCATTGTTTTTAAATGACAAGGCAGAGTGGTAGTTTTGGAATGTCTACATTCAGCACTTTCGGTGGTAATCCATCTTAATCAAGGGGGAAGTGGCTTGTGCTAGTTTGTTTGAAAGATTTCAGCAGAGCTCAGCTTCGTTCATTTAATTAAGGTTCAGCCTGTACAGATTAATTTAATCAGCCATAAGCTAATGATTAAAACAACGAAGAGTGAAGGTGAAACATTGGTGGTTTTTGCTAATGGTCATAATAGGCGATTGATTAAAGGAAGGGATGTGAAATATGGGTCAGTCTTGCATCAGGCATAGGATATCGGCATTGCACTAAAAACCAACTCTGGTTAAGCTTAAGCAGTACTTGGGCTGCATCTGAATATGCCGACATTCTGGAGAAAAAAGTATATAAAAATAGTAGTATGTCCGAAATCACAGTATTCATAAAACGGTATATGGAGGACCTAGAACTTCCGGTTAGATTCTGAAATGCGCATCCAATCGACACTTTTCTTTCCCATGAGGCCACGGGAGAGTATTTGTAAATGGTATTGAAGCAACGCAACTGACACTGGTAGGTCACATGACAAATACAACGATAAGTACATTTGGATTACATTCACACAACACACACTCATACCATACAGAAGATACTTTATTTAACGGTCACAAGGTAACATAAAAAGGTTTTACTGTGATGTTTTAATAGTATGTTGCCTACCAGGGTGGAATGTGTATGAACGCGACAGGCAATCTATCATATGTCACGGCCGGGTTAATGTTTTAAAACTGCCATTAGTACATAACGATGGAAAGCAATGGGGACTGGCAGGAAATGTTCTAGTGTTGTGGAAAATTAGCAATTTAAGACAAAAGAGGTTCATTTAACAGATACCAAGCAAGACATTTGGCTTTCTCAAATGTTTAGATAATAATTCATTCATGACAGAATTTGATAAAGTGATAGAGTCTAGCATGAAGAAAAACAAGTGTCTCTTCTGATAAGATAATGATTAAAATGCCTAAAACTATAAATATGTCCATTATACTGTGTACAGACAAACCTAATCCTCTAGGGAGCAATTTCATGTAGGTTTTAAATATGAATATGAATGATTTTTGGACAGCAAAGGTAATGCATTTAGAAATTACTAACCACCAAATACAAAATTAACTATTTTACTTTTAGAATGGAATATAAATAAATATTAATTAAAAGAAAATAAATATGAATTAGTCAAAAATAAAAAATGAATATTTATCTTGGCCTTAACTATGAGCATTGATTAGGCCACGTTCATACAGTAGTTAAAGGGTTAATCCATGAGGTTTACCTGAAAGTGACAATTACAGGCTTAGGGTTTCCCACCACACTGAAGTGTAACTCCTCAGAGAAGACACCCAGTTTGTCAGAAGAGAAGTGGACCTCCAGTGTTTGGCAGGCTCCGGGTGGGATCACGCCTTCAGAAGGGTTGAAGGAAAAGCAAAGACCCAACACTGTACTGGGCTTCACTAGTTTATATGCACCCTTTATCAGTCCCTTGTTAGTCAGAAGCAGCTAAGAAGAAGAGAAAACAGACAGAGATAACACAAAAGAAAGAGGGTCTGTATTTGCCTGCACAGACTTTCAATTGTTTCATTCTTTCACCAGTGGGATCGGTTTACGTTGTTTAATCATACACTTGGATACTACCTCAAAAAGAGGCCCACAGAGACAAATCAGATTCAAACAAACAATCCAAAACTTTCAGGACAATTATATTATTGGGATCTTGCAAAACTCAAATAACAAAAGGAATTGGAAAGCCACAATGTTTACTTAATTGAGTGCATTCGAATTGAGTCAAAGACTGGTCTATTTCAAGACTCAGTAATAATAAGGGGCTTTTATTATTCAATTAAAACTGCCGTTGAGTCCATGCTACACTTGGCAGATTGTCAGCAACATCCTGATTAAATTTGATGTGAGATCCTGCTTGCTATGGCTTCACAGCAAATCAATTTTTTGAAGGGTACTTCTGTTACATCAATATTTTTTCTCCCACCATGGCTGCATGCTTTAGTCCATGTAATGATTTGGAAGAGGTAATGCTAAGTGGTTTTATCTTTTAGACTGTGCTGAAGGTTAGAAATGGGACAATAACACTAACAAACTGCATTCAGCTGTAGCACTTACTTACTCCAATATAAAAAATTTAATTAGTTAAGTTTAATGTCAGAATGGACCCATTTTGCACCTTTAGTGTCATGCAGCTGCTCAATTATTGAATAATCATTATTAAATACAGGATTTAATGGGATGCAATGTAATTTAATCTAAATTTTTTGTTTTTAGCAACATGGTTTTCTTCAGTTGTACCTTATAGCTCTGTTTTGAGCCAATGACAATGTTTCCCATGTCTAGAAAGTAAAAGTTGAACTGCAGTTTTGGGCCTACACCCTCTGCCTGTATGCAGAGCGGCAACCGAGATTCACGACCTGTCGAAGTACAGAGCATTCAAATGAGAAAACAAAAAAGGACAGGTTAGCATAATGAAACAGGCTGTGAAATTTCACTGGTTTCAATATCAACAGTCTGACTTTCTAGGTCAATACTACTCCAAGCAACTAGAATATTGTTAGACCTTAGTCAAACATGCAAATAAATGCAAACCCGCAGATGGGCCTAAGCGCCACATGCAAATATACTAATGCATTGTTAGAAAACAATACAAGCATGCATGAGCATAGTTGTAACAGCAAAAAGCAATGTATTTTAACACGACATCTGTTATCATGATGCTACTGTAAGTACCAGTGATTTCACAGTAAACAGTCTGTTGGTAGATCCCGGCTTCCTGTGGTTTGAAGATGATGTTCACCTCTGCAGTGCTGTTGGGCCAGATTTCTCCCTTCTGTAAACAAAGCAGTCAAATCAGCAGAGAGAACACATAATTGTACCTCAGTCACAACAAATTGATTTTGATTCATTGAAACAGATGTTATTTGTTGTATAACTGCAATGTAAAGCCTGTATTACTGTCTTTGTGCTGTAACCTTTAAACGTTTTAAAAAGTATTTTTTAATGTCTTTGAAAGAAGTCTCTTATGCTCACCAGGGCTGCATTAATCAAAAATTTAGTAATAAGAGTAATATTTGTAAAATATTTTTACAATTTAAAATAACATTAATATTTTATTTTTAAAAATAAAATATACAATAATATTTTATATAATTACATTTTTATTCAAATTACCGAAAATAAATGGTTTAATAATTTTAGTTTTTAGTAGTGCATCATTATGGGAGAAATTATGTGTAAAAACTGACCAAAAACCTCCACACTACTCCCTGAGACAGTAAACACATACATAGTGGTGAAAACCTAATAGCCAGAACTGTGAACCCAAACTTCACAGGTATAATCCCAGCAGGTGATGCATCAATAAACTTGGGATATACCGAGGTTTCCTATCACCACTGTGCTCTTGAGCAAGCCACTTACAATTAAGGTGCTCCAGTGGGGTTGGCCTTCCAATTATATTGGATACAAGTCTTTGCTAAATCACTAGTGAACATACAGCATGTTGTGTCACCAGGCAGTGCTTGACAGAGAGTTGACAGAGCAGGTGTGATCAAGCTCTACTGCATGTAAACAGATGCTCACATCCAAGCAGAGGGGATACCGAGCTGTTTTGTTTTGCATTGTCTCTGTCTTTTCTTGCCTAAGCCTGCACTGTCCTGGTTTGAAAAAGCTGCATTTGCATGAGCAGACAAGGTGAGAGTGGATTACAATTAAAAAAAAGAGAAAAGGAGAATGGGAATCATTTTCAATTGTATCCATCCTTATACCTTTCTCTGTCTTAAATAAAATGCACATAAAAATAAAGGACATTGTGAGATGCAGAGGAAAACAGGATCAGCAGTACATCTGTATATGCCTTTAAGAGGCTCAAAGTCACAGTGAGGTGGCAGAATTAACACAGAACACTGTTGGATGTGTCTTTTGAAGGTTATGTGATTGGCCATTTGGAAAAAAACAAAGTGCTGAGCAGGACTTCCTAGACGCAGATCTGTCATAATCAGCTGGCACCACTGCATACATTCTGCAGCTACTGCAGATGCGCAACACAAAGACACAAAACCAATAAGATGACCAATAACTAGGTGCATAACCAATGCAGTACAAAGAAATAAAATCAGATGCAATAAAGTGTTATTAGTAAAACTTACAAACTACTCATTCAGAATCAGAACTACCATTTAGTTAAATACATCATATTTAACTCTCACCCACATGACAAACCCTTTTGGCTAATTAAAAACAAGCTCAGTATCTTTTAAATTGCTTGGCTGAGTAGAGTGATGTCTAAGTTTGGTTTCCACCATATGTTTAGGCATATGGTTATATGGTACGAGGACATCCTAAGTTTCAGATTTAATTGCTGGTTATGTAATATTGCATTGGGGAAACTGAAATCTAAAATACTAATGCGTGTCATGTGTCTAGTTTTGAGCAACACACCAGGGGCCTCATGATGATGTCCTGGTCATTCAAAGACAAAAGCTGCTGCTGAGTTTGCATGAGTCCCTCCTGGAGCGTATGGGAAAACAGTGAAAGACGAGCTCGCAAAGAAGGATCAGTGTTTTCTGTCAGAAACTGCTCCATTTCATCATCTTCTTGATGCAGCTCTGAAGAAAGTCTACAAAAGGGGAAAGAAAACAACAGAGCGAAAGAGAAAAATTGACAGGCAAAGACAGACTGAAATGGGAATACATGCCTACACATTCATAATATTAAAAGAACAGTAATACAAATTTTTTAAAAATGATTCATTACCACAGAAAATGACTTTCACTTGTCTCTAAGTTTTAAAAAAAATGCACCTCAGATTTCCAAAGATTTCATATTTTCAAATGAGTACTTGAAAAACTCAATAGCTAAGACTCAAAGCTGATAGAGGTCAACTAGTCAAACCTTAATTTGTCCCGTTCCTCTTCATTCTCAGTGGCAAATTTTTTCCACTGGTAATGCACAATAGAATCACTCTTGTTCATTATTGCCACTTTCTCGTAGCTAGCCAAGGAGATGTAGGTTTTCTCCACCATCACATTGTTCTTGTCCAATCCAACATTTATATCTGCAGATTCTCCATAGAGGCTGATTTGGATGTCTTCTCCTACAAAGAGTCATAAGGTTTACAGATATATCAAAGTAAAAGGATTGTATATGAAGACAGTATACTGTTAACATAGGAATAACAGACACAACATTAACCATAGAATGTGAATATACAACTCTTGGGTATTGGTGGTCATTCTCATGAAACTATCCATTAAATTTCTCCTTTAAAAATATATTTTGTGCCAACCCAGTTACATATGTAAAAAACAGGGCAAACTGGCGTGAGACCGCAATCCCCTAAAAGCACCAATGGTAGTGGAACATTCTTCAAGTGATCTACTGGCAATGCGCAAATTACAGAACACAGATCCAGCTAGCTCATTTCCATAATGCTCAACACAATCTATCAAGAGCAGGGCAAATTAGCAACTATCGCAGCCATGTCAAGCGCAAAATATGTTAAGGCATGCTTTATTGGGGCGTAAAATAATGGTGCAAATATCTGTAAATTGACTACCGCAAATGTTAGTAAATCACGTTGCACGATTCATTTAAATACTCTCAACCTATAAATTTTGTGTCTGAAGGGGAAACTCCTACAAATGCATATGCAATAAAATTCGCTGCAACGAACATGAATCTTGCCAATAAAATGTTATAGGGTTGACTGTTCTAACGTTGAAAGCAAAAACATAACTAGCAAATATCATTTCATCATACCACATTATTTGAAATAAAAAATTATATTTTATTGAACTTAATTGGCCAAAGAAGGTTAAATGATGTACCGAAAAAGACTTGATGGCCATTTAGTCAATTGCCAATCAAAAAAATTTATTAAATCTGCATATCTGTATAGACATTGAAAGCATGACATTTTAGCTAAAATGTATAATTTATAAAATGACATGTTTTGCACTACAGACTAAACAGAGATACATCTATAAAATAATGCAGTATTCTCTTTTGTTATACATAATGAGTAATAAAACATGAGGACACAAATAGGGTACCAATGGAACTGTTTTCTAAGAATAACCCTTGGAGAAGGTATACACTTGTGAAAAAGTGAATAGTAGAAAAGTCTCCATTAACTCTCCAGCAAGCATAAAGTTTTACAATTAGCCAATTATACAACTGGAGCTGCGATTGTTTCAGTCACCATAGTGGTGGTGCTAAATGTAAACAAATAGAAGTGTGTGTTCTTTGTTTGTTACCATGATGGTGCTGTTGTGCTGCAATGACTGTGAACCTGAAGGTCCATCAGGATAAGAGCTCCCCAGTGAAAAGCAATCACATGACATCACCAAAAACCAATCAGCAGCAAACACAAGTAACATTCAAAACAAGAGCTCAAATCAGAAGTGCAGCTGACTTACATACATTTACCTGCATTTTTATTTGTTTTACTCGTTTGGCTACATTCAAAGCAGGAGCTTCATGCTTAGTGGACTATCACAACCCTGCCTTGTCCATGATGTCAGTGCACTTACTCATGCACCCACACAAAGCAAAAAAAAAAAAAAACATTCAAATATAAACAGCAATCACTATAAAATTATATATACCAAGTAAACATTGATCTTGGACAATAAATCTTCTTCTGCTCTGGATATATAGCATTTGGAATATGTAATATGATTGTGCTGACTGACACAAACAGATCTGGGGAGGAGAGGTGCAAATATATGAGACAATTCCTCAAGTAAACAAAGCCTAAGCAAAGTGATGGATATTGTAGAGAAACTAATTTCAGCTGCTACATTTATTGGTTGTCTTAGCACGCTTCAATGCCCATACGTCACAAGTGCATGCACTATTTCACTTGACATATTACATGCATGCATGTACGAGCATATGCATTCACACCTATGTTTTTGCGTGTGCGACTGTGCGTATATGTACACCATTTGCAACTCTTGCACACATTCTAGAGAGAATACTTTTATTTTTCTCAGCATAGATCTCTCTCTGAAGACTCTATTCTGCAGGGGCCATAGCTCTTGGACACAAACAGACAGGTCACCAGAGTCATTTCAGATTGTTAAGACATTACCCACCCTCCTTCATACCACCCATCGAGACCTTCATGGTATCAGGTGTACGGCACATAATTAACCCCTAACCTGTTTGTCTTTTTTGTACATTGAGGTCTTCAAAATACACTGACTGTCTTCAATGCACACTGATCCAGTACACTGCCTAATGAGGCTGCTATGGATGCTGGGAAGACAATAACTTATGCAAAAGCAAATATGTTGATAAATAAGAATATATCAATATCATATTGGTTATTGGACAATATTAGTTTTATCAGCATTGAGCGATATTGCATGCTGAAATTAGATATTTAATTGCAATGCCCATTTACCCCATTTTTACATTCAGATTATCTTTGCCAGCATCTAACACACACCTAATCATTAAAAACACAAATAACTGAACAACACTGCGTAGCCACAGACTGGTCAGAGTGCCCAATGTGACCCCTGTCCACTGCCAAAAGCACCTACAATGGGAACATGAACCTCAGAACTGGACCATGAAGCAATGGAAGAAGGCTACCTGTTCTGATGAGTCATGTTTTCTTTCAGATCAGGTGGATAGCTAGGTACATGTGCATCATTTACCTGAAGAAAAGATGGCCGCAGGATGTACTATGGGAAGAAGGCAAGCCAAAAGAGGCGATGCTCTGGACAGTGTTCTGCTGGGAACCTTGGGTCTTGGCATTCATGTGAATGTTACTTGGACACGTACCACCTACGCAAACCCACGTACACCCCTTCATGGATAATTCTCCCTGCCACACTGCAAAAATTGTTCAGGAATGATTTGAGAACATGACAAAGAGTTCAAAGTGTTGCCTTGGCCTCCACATTCCCCAGATCTCAATCTGACAGAGCATCTATCTTATGGATGTGCTGGACCAACAAATCCAGTCCATGGATGCCCCAACTTTCTGGACTTAAAGGATCTGTGGCTAATGTCTCGGTGCCAGATACCACAAGTCTTGTGGAGTTTAAAGCTGCTTTGGCAGTACAAGGGGGCCTACACGATATTAGGCAGGTGGTTTGGTTGATCGGTGTATTTTTACATTTAGATTACCTTTGCCATCAGTTAGTGCTCACTTAATCTTTAAAAACACTAAAAATGTATTAACACTGTTAAAAATATATTATCACAATGCAGTATAGCAAATCATTTGTCAAACAATATCCAAAGGCAAAACTTCGTGTTATAAAATACAAACAGCAAAAAGTGATGTTCTTAAGGTTAAACCACAGAAAATAACAACAGTGTCTTGCAAAATGTAAACAATATGTAATACTACGCTTTGACCAAATGTTTTGCTGTGCTGTTTAGTAAAAACTAATGAGTGTATGAGTAAAAGGAAACTAAACCCCGGAGCATTTTCTCTACAGCGGCTGCTCCAGTTATGCAAGCATGTGTCCTAGCAGAAGTACTGCTGTTATTGCACATTTTAAACAAGCCATTGTAACTGCAGCAGAACATATGAAGTACCAGGAGCAGAAGTATTTGCATTTATCCTTGAGTTTGGAAAGAGAGGAAAGAAGCTGTATGGGGAAAAAAATAAAGGCTTTATGAAAGGGAAAAGACAGACAGAGAGTGTACAAGAAAGATAGTAAGATAACAGACAGGCAGAGAGAGAAAAAAAACATTGGGAGGAAAAATGAAACCATCATAATTATCAATAAGATCCTGAAGATGATACAGGTAGAAGATGATACGGGGGGGAGTCGTGGCCTAATGGTTAGAGAGTCGGACTCATAACCCAAAGGTTGTGGGTTCGAGTCTCGTACCGGCAGGGATTGTAGGTGGGGGCCCGGAGCATTTTCTCTACAGCGGCTGCTCCAGTTATGCAAGCATGTGTCCTAGCAGAAGTACTGGTACTTTGGTTGCCTAATGGTTAGAGAGTCGGACTCATAACCCAAAGGTTGTGGGTTCGAGTCTCGTACCGGCAGGGATTGTAGGTGGGGGGAGTGAATGTACAGCACTCTCTCCCACCTTCAATACCATGACTGAGGTGCCCTTGAGCAAGGCACTGAACCCCCAACTGCTCCCCGGGCACCGCAGCATAAATGGCTGCCCACTGCTCCGGGTGTGTGTTCACGGTGTGTGTGTGTCTTCACTGCTGTGTGTGTGCACTAAGGTTAAATGCAGAGCACTAATTCCTAGTATGGGTAACCATACTTGGCCACATGTCACGTCACTCACTCACTTATAGAAGGCAGGTTGTGTCCTATGGTTTCTTTCTTTTGTCAGCTCCATCCCAGTTTTACCCTTTCAACCTCTCTCCACTGATTAATTCGCCATAGATATCACTTTTCACAAATGAACCAGAGACATTTAACCTCTGTCTCTATGCATGAAGCTTTAAGAGGGAAAAAAAAGAGTGAAGGAAATTGTGTCTTTGATGGGACACTGCATCTGCCAGCGGGCTGAGGGATTGTGGTAGCTTGTTCAGAAGAGAGGGGAGGGGAGAAGAATGGGAAATGAGGAAAGCTTTCATAGTGCTGCAGAGTGTGTGCGTATGTGTGATGTCTTCATCAGCTCACACTTAAGTGCACTCTAAAAAGCCTGTCGAGATAAGGGAATTCTCCTTGAGGAGGAAAGCGGTCTACTTATATCATCAAGTAGACTATACATTTGGCCCTCCAGACGAAAGAAAAACAAATCTGAGATGACCAAAACATATAGGAATACAATAGGAAACAGCAATATCCTTTTGGACGTCTTGAGTGACAACATGCATTCCTACAGCAATTAACCTATGCCAAACATTAATTAGACTACACTGAACAAAATATGCATAAATAAAAGAAAAACAATTATCCTAACATCAACTGATTCTTTAGCCTTTCTGAGGAAGCTGTTAGCATGCATTCTTACAACAGCACAACGCATTTTAGTGATTCGTTCAGCGTACAGCAGTAATTATCTTATTTATTTTCATGACATGTTTTGTATGCATTGTGTTATGCTGTCTGAGCAGACGACAGACTATTGAACAGGGGAGGAAAGGAGAGATTGATATACTGTAGACAGAATGGAAAAGGCGACCCGTGACCCGTGTTTTGCTTTGGTGCACCATGTTTTCATTCGCAAATATAATACTGTTTTTTTTTCATTAGCTCTCCTCACCTCGATGTTGCCATTTAAACAGACCTAGATGCTTACAGCTCCCTCTGCATCTCTTGTCTCTGAACATCACGGTAATGAGATTTTGTTTCTACATGAACGCCGTTAATAGCAAACAAGCCATGGGTAATGTGCTGCACTGCAATTTGTAATGGAAATATAAGAAATGAGATACATGTGGTAGCACAAAACAAACTTCTTCTCATACCGAAGTTCCATGCATGCATTCCCTATTTACAGCCAGAAATGTCTGATGGGAGGGATATCCTTTGAAGAATCCCAAGCATCCCTTAAAAGGAAATAGCGTTCACTGTATAAGAAAGAGTCACACTGAGTGTGTACTAGCGTGTAGGATCCCCTCTGCCCAACTGCTGCAGCTGCTTCCTGGAGCTTTTTGGCTCTTTATGCATATTTTAGAGTCAATGGGCAAACTCTGCAGCCTGGATAAGGCAGATGATACGAAGCAAAACAGCTCGGAGGCATTTGAAAATGTAGGACAGATTAAGTAACTCATCCTTGCCTGTGTTGCTTAGAGAAGTGTCTCTACTCACTTCCAGCTATTGGTAATTAAACACATGGTTTCAGAGGGACTACATGGGCTTCAGTAACTCTTTAGCTTTGTAGTCTATTATTCATGGACAGTCAAAACAGTGCGGTTAAAGACACAGCCACAGATTGCACCTAAGTTGTTCATATAAAACCTGTCGCCTGGTTGTCAATAAGTAACACTGACATTAACCTTTAGATTTCAGCTGAGCGCATTTTGTTTTTACTTAACTTTTTAAAGGCAAATGTTTATACTGTTTATCTAAATTTTAGATATACATTTTTAGTTTGTCACTGCATTTACATTAGCACATCTATGTTCATTGAATGAAGCAACAAACAACATTATATAACAATCTGACAAACTAACCACACTCTACTCTTTAAATCAATGGTAACCACAAAAACATTTAAAGGGGTCATATGATGCAATTTAAATTTTTCCTTTCTCTTTGAAGCGTTACAAGCTCTTGGTGAAGATCTGTAAAGTTGCAAAGACTAAAGTCTCAAATCCAAAGAGATATTCTTTATAAAAGTTAAGAGTCAACCACGCCTACCTAAAACGGCTCGTTTAAACACGCCCCCACATGTCTACATTACGATGTGGGAAGATTTGCATAACGCCGCAATGAAGCAACAAACAACATTATATAACAATAGGGCTGTGTATCACCAGCAAAGTCACGATACGATACGTATCACGATACATAGGCCACGATACGATACATATCACGATACATGACTGCACTGAATTTCACCTCAGCAGAATTTAGAAAAACAGCTA
>NW_015505404.1:899442-914209 GCF_001515645.1 Sinocyclocheilus grahami
GGTGGTAATTCATACATACACAGCCTCTCTCTCTCTGTCGTAAATGAACAGTTGATGAATTACACTTTTCTGAGAATAGAAGATAGCTAAACTGCAAGCTAACCGCTGTTTTCAGAAAGCAAGCGCGTTTATCCTTAGTGGAGAGAGGGTGCATGTGCACATGGTTGCCAGGTTCACAAAGATAAGTAACACATTTAGCAGATATTTCCGTATTGTGTAAGTGTGAAGCTCTGTTTCGGGGATTACGTCTCTTTATATCAGGCAACCCAGTTGTGTTCCTCTGCGGCCAGATTAAACCTTGTTGTAGCCTATATATGCTCTATTAATTCTTTTTTTTTAGAAACCTTGCACTTTTCTACTCAATTTTAAACGTTGTAAAATTTTAAACAAATTAAGCTTGGTCCACTGCTGCACACGTGCCACAATATCGATACAGGGCCAGCTGTATCGATACTCGTATCGTCAAATCTCTGTGACGATACATCGTCGTATCGATATTTTCTCCACAGCACTATATAACAATCTGACAAACTAACCACACTCTACTCTTTAAATCAATGGTAACCACAAAAACATTTAAAGGGGTCATATGATGCGATTTCAATTTTTCCTTTCTCTTTGAAGCATTACAAGCTCTTGGTGCATAAAGAAGATCTGTAAAGTTGCAAAGACTAAAGTCTCAAATCCGAAGAGATATTCTTTATAAAAGGCAAGAGTCAACCACACCTACCTAAAACGGCTCGTTTAAACACACCCCCACATGTCTACATCACGATGTGGGAAGATTTGCATAACGCCGCCCAAATTTTTATTTTTAGGGTGAACTATTTCACATAAACATCACACCTTCAGTGCAGAACAGTGCAGGGTTAGTGTTTTCCCTATATACTGTGCATAGAGAGCACCTTTAGAGACTTGAGACAGGTCTGTGTGCTTCTCTGAGAGGCAACTGGGACTGCAGGGAAATATTTCTGCCAATCCCAGAACGAAACCAATGAAGACATGCTCCAAAGCAGCTTCATGTTAAACATAAATGAGGAGGAGACAGGAACAGGCGCTAAATTAAAAATGATACTCCCCTGATGGGCGCAAAGTAGTATTTTTAGAGCAGAGTGCATATTAAAATGTCAATGCCAATGGCCTTCAGCAGACCTGTGTGTTTATTCAGTGAGACAGGCAGAGCACCTGCAAAAACCACACACACACACACACACCTAAACCACATGCTCAATTATATGTTGAAACATACACACACATTCACACAGACAATAATTCATGCACACACTGGCATGTCAGTTTAAACACACCCTCTTACCCACTCACATTAACTTTATTTAAACATTTCTTTGCACCATCTTGCCTATGAATAACGCCTATCCGCCTACCGCTGATTCAGATAAAACAGTGATTCAGCATTAAGATTAAGATGTAATTAAATAATCCTAACAACAAATCAACTATTGTGTTATGTAAAAATATAATTTGAAAAAAATCATTTGAGTCTGCAAATGACTAATATCATAGCTCTCTGAGAGTTTGAGAGTTCAAAGCACAGCCCACAAGTGGAAATGTAAGTAATTTCACAAATTTGCCTGTTCAAAAACAAAACAAGGTGCAACAATAAGGATGGCCTGTTGGCCCAGGACCAGTGTGAGAGAGTTTCAGGGCAGATGGTGAAGCAGTCAATTGCCCCATAGGCCCAATGTTGCTTAATTACCACATACAGCATTTATTGATCCTATTTTTATGCATTCCAAACTTAAACATAGTTTTCTGTATCAAAATGTTGTAAAATGTAGATTTAATTGTTAAAGTTAAAGTTAACATTATACCGTTTTACCGTTAATGTTATAGTTGTGATATTAAAGGGTTAGTTCACCCAAAAATCTAAATTCTGTCATTAATTACTCACCCTCATGTCGTTATAAACCCATAAGACCTTCGTTCATCTTCGGAACACAGATTAAGATATTTTTGATGAAATCCGAGAGCTTTCTAACCCTGCATAGAAAGCAAGGGAATTACCACAATCAAGGCACAGAAACGTAGCAAGGACATCGGTAAAATAGTCCATGTGACATCAGCGGTTCAACCGTAAGTTTACGAAGCTATGAGAATACTTTTGTGTGCAAAGAAAACAAAAATAACAACTTTATTCAACAGTTCCCTTTCAGTCAGTCACTTCAAGTCACGTCGGTGACCGACGAATTGGGATATCGCTTCGATGGACCAATCTACTTCGAGTGTAAACTAAATGAGCCAATGCACATTGGCATGCAATTATTATATCGAGCTGCCGCTGATCACAGCGTGAGTATAAGGCAGCATGTGCAATGCATACCAGCTTTTTGCTTCAGAGCCGAGCGACAACATCGTTCTGCTCTATATTTATTTCGAGAACTACGAGTTCAGCACGCTCTCAGAAGCTTTCTGTGTTGGCAAGACGCGCTTCAGTGGTGGTCGTTCCAGTGTCGAGTGGGTTGCGCACTTCAGGCTGCACTACCCCCTGTTGTGTTGCAAGCGGCCATCTCCCCTGTGCGCCTCAGCACTAAAAGAGCATTTCCTAAAAGAGCAAATTTCT
This sequence comes from Sinocyclocheilus grahami, assembly GCF_001515645.1. Classification (NCBI taxonomy): domain Eukaryota; kingdom Metazoa; phylum Chordata; class Actinopteri; order Cypriniformes; family Cyprinidae; genus Sinocyclocheilus; species Sinocyclocheilus grahami. Next base: position 902,024 of record NW_015505404.1, read on the forward strand.
CTAAAAGAGCTCCACGGGTGTGTCTTTATAAAGACGACGGATTGTCCTTATAAGGATGCCGTTTCACCCGTGCGTTTCTGGGTGCGTTCGTTACCTGGCACCGGGTGATGGTCATGATCACTGCCTCGCGTGTCTGGGCATCAAGCACGCTGAGGTGGCCTTCGTGGATGACTCATGTTCTCATTGCGGGAAGATGACCATCTCGGGGCTGCGAACCAGGCTCCGCTACTCGCAAGGGGGCGAAGTGATCTGGGGCTCGATCTGGCGGACAGATGAGAACCACTTCCAGCAGTAGCGCGGGCAGTTTGAGGGTTACAGTGATGGCAAACCCCACCGCTGATTCAGATAAAACAGTGATTCAGCATTAAGATTAAGATGTAATTAAATAATCCTAACAACAAATCAACTATTGTGTTATGTAAAAATATAATTTGAAAAAAATCATTTGAGTCTGCAAATGACTAATATCATAGCTCTCTGAGAGTTTGAGAGTTCAAAGCACAGCCCACAAGTGGAAATGTAAGTAATTTCACAAATTTGCCTGTTCAAAAACAAAACAAGGTGCAACAATAAGGATGGCCTGTTGGCCCAGGACCAGTGTGAGAGAGTTTCAGGGCAGATGGTGAAGCAGTCAATTGCCCCATAGGCCCAATGTTGCTTAATTACCACATACAGCATTTATTGATCCTATTTTTATGCATTCCAAACTTAAACATAGTTTTCTGTATCAAAATGTTGTAAAATGTAGATTTAATTGTTAAAGTTAAAGTTAACATTATACCGTTTTACCGTTAATGTTATAGTTGTGATATTAAAGGGTTAGTTCACCCAAAAATCTAAATTCTGTCATTAATTACTCACCCTCATGTCGTTATAAACCCATAAGACCTTCGTTCATCTTCGGAACACAGATTAAGATATTTTTGATGAAATCCGAGAGCTTTCTAACCCTGCATAGAAAGCAAGGGAATTACCACAATCAAGGCACAGAAACGTAGCAAGGACATCGGTAAAATAGTCCATGTGACATCAGCGGTTCAACCGTAAGTTTACGAAGCTATGAGAATACTTTTGTGTGCAAAGAAAACAAAAATAACAACTTTATTCAACAGTTCCCTTTCAGTCAGTCACTTCAAGTCACGTCGGTGACCGACGAATTGGGATATCGCTTCGATGGACCAATCTACTTCGAGTGTAAACTAAATGAGCCAATGCACATTGGCATGCAATTATTATATCGAGCTGCCGCTGATCACAGCGTGAGTATAAGGCAGCATGTGCAATGCATACCAGCTTTTTGCTTCAGAGCCGAGCGACAACATCGTTCTGCTCTATATTTATTTCGAGAACTACGAGTTCAGCACGCTCTCAGAAGCTTTCTGTGTTGGCAAGACGCGCTTCAGTGGTGGTCGTTCCAGTGTCGAGTGGGTTGCGCACTTCAGGCTGCACTACCCCCTGTCGTGTTGCAAGCGGCCATCTCCCCTGTGCGCCTCAGCACTAAAAGAGCATTTCCTAAAAGAGCAAATTTCTCTAAAAGAGCTCCACGGGTGTGTCTTTATAAAGACGACGGATTGTCCTTATAAGGATGCCGTTTCACCCGTGCGTTTCTGGGTGCGTTCGTTACCTGGCACCGGGTGATGGTCATGATCACTGCCTCGCGTGTCTGGGCATCAAGCACGCTGAGGTGGCCTTCGTGGATGACTCATGTTCTCATTGCGGGAAGATGACCATCTCGGGGCTGCGAACCAGGCTCCGCTACTCGCAAGGGGGCGAAGTGATCTGGGGCTCGATCTGGCGGACAGATGAGAACCACTTCCAGCAGTAGCGCGGGCAGTTTGAGGGTTACAGTGATGGCAAACCCCGCAGGGAACCAACCCTCTGGGGACCATCACTCCTCTTGCTCCTCCGATCCAGTGGAGCGACCCACGGAACGCGCTGGGCCCTCTTTAAAGAGCGTACCAGGGGTATCCAGTGGACCTCCCCCCGACCAGATGTCGATCTCAGCATCGGAGGGAGAGCTGTCCGATGAAGATTCGGCCACGCTGTCGCCCTCTGGGATGGTGGCAAAGCCTGAATCGGATCCGGAGATGACAGCTATGCTTTCCCGGGCCGCCGAAAGGGTCGGGCTCAAGTGGAAACCTCCACCGTGTCCCGAGCCCTCAAGGCTGGATGATTGGTTTCTCGGGGTGGCTCGCGCTGGTTCTCAGCGCCCCGCCCCGGTGCCTTTCTTCCCGGAAGTGCATGACGAGCTCACCAGGTCGTGGACGGCACCTTTTACTGCCAGAAACCGGCCGGCGGGCTCCTCCTCCCTCACCACCCTCGACAACGGTGCAGCAAAAGGGTAGTCGGCGATCCCCCCGGTGGAGCGGGTGGTAGCGATGCAATTGTGTCCTAAGTTCGCCTTCTCCTGGCGGGAAGACCCGGTACTTCCTTCCCGGGCCTGTAGGCATTCGTCTGGTCTAACCGGCAGTGCCTATACGGCTTGTGGGGAAGCTGCTTCTGCCTTACACGCTATGGCGTTACTGCAGGTGCACCAGGCTAAGGCACTGAAGGACCTGCACGAGGGTGGTCACAATCCGGAAGTTCTGAAAGAGCTCCAAACCGCCACAGGCCGCCCTGCCTGTCCAGGCCCCCGTCAAACCTGGCAGCAAGCAGAGAAGCAAGCGGCCCTGAGACAGGCAACCCAGAGATGGAGGGATCTGCTCTTCAGGAGATGGTGAACGCACCACTCCCTCCCCCGGAGGAGGGCCGGATGGAGAATCTTTTGTTTCATTTTTTCCCGCCGTCGGCCGTACCCAAATTCTCGACAAAAGAGCAGTTTCCTTTATCTTATAAGGCAGCATGTGCAATGCATACCAGCTTTTTGCTTCAGAGCCGAGCGACAACATCGTTCTGCTCTATATTTATTTCGAGAACTACGAGTTCAGCACGCTCTCAGAAGCTTTCTGTGTTGGCAAGACGCGCTTCAGTGGTGGTCGTTCCAGTGTCGAGTGGGTTGCGCACTTCAGGCTGCACTACCCCCTGTTGTGTTGCAAGCGGCCATCTCCCCTGTGCGCCTCAGCACTAAAAGAGCATTTCCTAAAAGAGCAAATTTCTCTAAAAGAGCTCCACGGGTGTGTCTTTATAAAGACGACGGATTGTCCTTATAAGGATGCCGTTTCACCCGTGCGTTTCTGGGTGCGTTCGTTACCTGGCACCGGGTGATGGTCATGATCACTGCCTCGCGTGTCTGGGCATCAAGCACGCTGAGGTGGCCTTCGTGGATGACTCATGTTCTCATTGCGGGAAGATGACCATCTCGGGGCTGCGAACCAGGCTCCGCTACTCGCAAGGGGGCGAAGTGATCTGGGGCTCGATCTGGCGGACAGATGAGAACCACTTCCAGCAGTAGCGCGGGCAGTTTGAGGGTTACAGTGATGGCAAACCCCGCAGGGAACCAACCCTCTGGGGACCATCACTCCTCTTGCTCCTCCGATCCAGTGGAGCGACCCACGGAACGCGCTGGGCCCTCTTTAAAGAGCGTACCAGGGGTATCCAGTGGACCTCCCCCCGACCAGATGTCGATCTCAGCATCGGAGGGAGAGCTGTCCGATGAAGATTCGGCCACGCTGTCGCCCTCTGGGATGGTGGCAAAGCCTGAATCGGATCCGGAGATGACAGCTATGCTTTCCCGGGCCGCCGAAAGGGTCGGGCTCAAGTGGAAACCTCCACCGTGTCCCGAGCCCTCAAGGCTGGATGATTGGTTTCTCGGGGTGGCTCGCGCTGGTTCTCAGCGCCCCGCCCCGGTGCCTTTCTTCCCGGAAGTGCATGACGAGCTCACCAGGTCGTGGACGGCACCTTTTACTGCCAGAAACCGGCCGGCGGGCTCCTCCTCCCTCACCACCCTCGACAACGGTGCAGCAAAAGGGTAGTCGGCGATCCCCCCGGTGGAGCGGGTGGTAGCGATGCAATTGTGTCCTAAGTTCGCCTTCTCCTGGCGGGAAGACCCGGTACTTCCTTCCCGGGCCTGTAGGCATTCGTCTGGTCTAACCGGCAGTGCCTATACGGCTTGTGGGGAAGCTGCTTCTGCCTTACACGCTATGGCGTTACTGCAGGTGCACCAGGCTAAGGCACTGAAGGACCTGCACGAGGGTGGTCACAATCCGGAAGTTCTGAAAGAGCTCCAAACCGCCACAGGCCGCCCTGCCTGTCCAGGCCCCCGTCAAACCTGGCAGCAAGCAGAGAAGCAAGCGGCCCTGAGACAGGCAACCCAGAGATGGAGGGATCTGCTCTTCAGGAGATGGTGAACGCACCACTCCCTCCCCCGGAGGAGGGCCGGATGGAGAATCTTTTGTTTCATTTTTTCCCGCCGTCGGCCGTACCCAAATTCTCGACAAAAGAGCAGTTTCCTTTATCTCTGGGTCTCAGAGAAATTGTGGACGGACTAACGCCGGACCTCACTCATCCTCCTCCTTCGCCAGCCGGCAGCAGTGGGCGGTTCGAGAGTGTCAACAAAGGCCCTGCTCACACACCCTCTGCCAACCCGTGGAACCAGGTGAGCCTTGAACCACACACTCGGAACCCTTCTCCAGCCCGCTCACAAGTCGCCCGAGTTGGGCAGAAACGCATCTTCGGGTGCGTCCGTCCCCGAGATTGGTTTGCAGCGATCGACCTGAAGGATGCGTACTTTCATGTGTCGATCCTTCCGCGCCACAGACCATTTCTGCGGTTTGCCCAGACTTCTGCCTTTCCAAGAGGGTTACAATCACCTCCAGTTCTCCATTTATACCTAAATATCTGTTATATGTGTATTTGCTTCCGAAAACTCCTTCGGGAAGGATGGGGCTTCTGCAGCGTCCCTGTTCCAAGTGGAGCGGGTACGTTTTCCCAGTGTTATCCAATCTCACTCAGTAAGGTAGTGCTTTGAAAAATGGTGAGTGGAACTACTTGTCTCGAGCCCCGGCCTGGACTGGAAGGGGCAGCACCATGGCGCTTTGGTAGGGATCCCAATTCGTCGGTCACCGACGTGACTCGGAGTGACCGACTGAAAGGGAACATCTCGGTTACATATGGTAACCCTCGTTTCCTGAAGGAGGGAATGGAGACGTCACGTCCTGTCGCCACGGTTGCTGTACCACCGCTGAGTGGCCGGGTCGCCGGCTCGGCTCCTCAGCAAAAACCTGGTATGCATTGCACCTGCTGCCTTATTATACTCACGCTGTGATCAGCGGCAGCTGGATGCAATAATTGCATGCCAATGTGCATTGGCTCATTTAGTTTCACATTCGAAGTAGATTGGTCTATCGAAGCGATATCCCAAATCGTCGGTCACCGACGTGACGTCTCTGTTCCCTCCTTCAGGGACCGAGGGTTACCATACGTAACCAAGACGTTCTTCTCCTCCTCATCCCGTCTGCAGTTATGTGCCGCCATTATGGAGAGAGTATCACGACGCATGCGCGCCCTTCCACATCATATAAACAACGCATGCGCATGGCGCTGCTGCTTATGTAACACACACGTGTCAGCACGTGTATGCGTTGTTTACATGATGAGGCAAGTGCGCGCATGCGCCGTGATACTGTCTCCGAAAAAAGTATTCTTGTAGCATCATAAACTTACGGCTTAACTGCTGATATCACATGGACTATTTTACTGATGTCCTTGCTACGTTACTGTGCCTTGATCGTGGTAGCTCCCTTGCTGTCTATGGAGGGTCAGCGAGGTCTCGGATTTCATCAAAAATATCTTAATTTGTGTTTTGAAGATGAACGGGTTTGGAACGACATGAGGGTGAGTAATTAACCCTTTGAGCGGTATGGTCCCACATATGGGATTTTTATTTCTGTGCCCCTGGGAGTATGGTCCCACATATGGGATTTAGAACATTCGGTGACGTCACATAACTGCCAAATTCAAACTGTGCTTTCGCGCTTTAGCTGGCTGCTGAGCCAGAGAGAGAAGTGCACTGCACTTGTCATATTATCACAACTATGCAGTGTTTTTAACCACATAATGTTTATTTTAGGTTTCAGACATTTAAATACACATAAGTACTAGTAAAACAATACATTTAGAGTTTGTAAAATACAGACATATGTCTATGGAAGCAACAATAACAATCCATTCAAATTTAATTTGCCGATGTGTTTTATTCATATCAGATACACATTGTGTAAGTAACTATAAAGTTCACTCTATTCTTCACCCAGTTCACCGGCCACTTATTACTTGTATTTTGGTAGAAACTGATTAATTCACGTGCTGTAAATGCGACTGACAGGACTCTCTGAACTGCAGCGCGAACAAACATGTCACATTACAGATCACGATCAAGATCATTTAGAAAGGTTTTTAAACGACAAAACACACTCATTTACACATATTTGTGAATCGGAATATCAGATTGTCCATGACATGGTATGCAAGTTTGTGATTATAAAAAATAAAAAAAAGGAAAAACGAAATATAAGCTATCCATCTGTCTTACAGTGTTATTGTGGCCGCGGTGTGTCACGTGACAAGCATGACGCGTCGCCATGGAAACAGAAAGGGAAACTTTCGAAAATAACAGTCGCCTTAAAAAAAACTCACTCTGGGGGGACCGCTAGAATATTTTAAACTCACCACTGAAAAAGGGTTAATGATAGAATTTTAATTTTTGGGTGAACTATCGCCTTAATTTGTAATATGTTCAAATTATTTCAGAAATTACTGTCATCCTATGCAGCAACGAATGTCAAATCATATGGACATTCATAAACATGCAACTAATATAATTTCAAGCCGCTGTATTATTTTTTAAGCAGAAAGTGTTTTTTAAAACATCTAAAATTACTTATTTTATTTTTATAGATTTCAAAATGTAATTTATTCCTGTGATGGCAAAACTTAATTTTCAGCAGCAAATGCTCCAGTCTTCAGTGTCACATGATCTTTTAGAAATCATGAAATCATTCTGAAAACATAACGCTTGAAAATGATTGTTTCTCAATATTTTTGTGGAAAACATGATACACTTTTTTCAGGTTTTCAGGATTCATAGAAAGTTCAACAAAACATTTTGAAGAGCAATTTCCTTTAAAAATCTTACTGACCAAAATTTGAACAGTGGTGTATTTTCTGGCATGAAAACAGAATCCAAAATTAAATTATTTTAGTAGTGGAACCTGTGCATCCTGATGTATATCACATTATCATACCATTTTCATACAGACAAGGGAAATAATTATTTATGAGGTTAACTAGGCACCCGCAGCATTTCAGGCTCAAAAATATCTGTTAACTGGATTTATTAATAGAACCATTCGCCTAAAGTACTACCATTTGAAAGAGCAAAATGTAGCATTCTAGCTCAAATACAATGAAATAACTAATAAAAAAAAATACCTAAAGAATAATACATGAAATTCCACAAAACCTTGAGGAAAGTAATGTACAGATATTATGCCTAAAAAAGCACAATGCAATTTGGCTTATGTGATGTATCAATGTGATGTTTTGCAATTTATTGTACTTTAAAATGTCATCTCCATTATTGTATGTGCAGTGTATGTGTGGATAGTGAAAAGTAAAGAGAATATTTGTATATTAAAACTATTCTTATTAGATTGGAAAATATTTTATTTAATTTATGCATTTAGCAGACGCTTTTATCCAAAGCGACTTACAGTGCATTCAGGCTATACATTTTTTACCAGTATGTGTGTTCCCTGAGAATCGAACCCACGACCTTTTGCGCTGCCAACGCAATGCTCTACCACTGAGCCACAGGAACATTAAATATAAATCCTTGGAAAATATACAGATAAACTGACATTAACAGTGAGGGTTAATAATAAGATCATTTACACTTGCTGGCAATTGCCTGTGGAAATCAGTACCTGTGTCACAGTGACATACAGCAGTGTTGAAGAGGAGGAGTTTGTGGGAAGAGCAGATTGTGGTGATGGTATTTTGGTAGAAACTGATTAATTCACGTGCTGTAAATGCGACTGACAGGACTCTCTGAACTGCAGCGCGAACAAACATGTCACATTACAGATCACGATCAAGATCATTTAGAAAGGTTTTTAAACGACAAAACACACTCATTTACACATATTTGTGAATCGGAATATCAGATTGTCCATGACATGGTATGCAAGTTTGTGATTATAAAAAATAAAAAAAAGGAAAAACGAAATATAAGCTATCCATCTGTCTTACAGTGTTATTGTGGCCGCGGTGTGTCACGTGACAAGCATGACGCGTCGCCATGGAAACAGAAAGGGAAACTTTCGAAAATAACAGTCGCCTTAAAAAAAACTCACTCTGGGGGGACCGCTAGAATATTTTAAACTCACCACTGAAAAAGGGTTAATGATAGAATTTTAATTTTTGGGTGAACTATCGCCTTAATTTGTAATATGTTCAAATTATTTCAGAAATTACTGTCATCCTATGCAGCAACGAATGTCAAATCATATGGACATTCATAAACATGCAACTAATATAATTTCAAGCCGCTGTATTATTTTTTAAGCAGAAAGTGTTTTTTAAAACATCTAAAATTACTTATTTTATTTTTATAGATTTCAAAATGTAATTTATTCCTGTGATGGCAAAACTTAATTTTCAGCAGCAAATGCTCCAGTCTTCAGTGTCACATGATCTTTTAGAAATCATTCTTATATGTTGAAAACATAACGCTTGAAAATGATTGTTTCTCAATATTTTTGTGGAAAACATGATACACTTTTTTCAGGATTCTTCGATGAATAGAAAGTTCAACAAAACATTTTGAAGAGCAATTTCCTTTAAAAATCTTACTGACCAAAATTTGAACAGTGGTGTATTTTCTGGCATGAAAACAGAATCCAAAATTAAATTATTTTAGTAGTGGAACCTGTGCATCCTGATGTATATCACATTATCATACCATTTTCATACAGACAAGGGAAATAATTATTTATGAGGTTAACTAGGCACCCGCAGCATTTCAGGCTCAAAAATATCTGTTAACTGGATTTATTAATAGAACCATTCGCCTAAAGTACTACCATTTGAAAGAGCAAAATGTAGCATTCTAGCTCAAATACAATGAAATAACTAATAAAAAAAAAATACCTAAAGAATAATACATGAAATTCCACAAAACCTTGAGGAAAGTAATGTACAGATATTATGCCTAAAAAAGCACAATGCAATTTGGCTTATGTGATGTATCAATGTGATGTTTTGCAATTTATTGTACTTTAAAATGTCATCTCCATTATTGTATGTGCAGTGTATGTGTGGATAGTGAAAAGTAAAGAGAATATTTGTATATTAAAACTATTCTTATTAGATTGGAAAATATTTTATTTAATTTATGCATTTAGCAGACGCTTTTATCCAAAGCGACTTACAGTGCATTCAGGCTATACATTTTTTACCAGTATGTGTGTTCCCTGAGAATCGAACCCACGACCTTTTGCGCTGCCAACGCAATGCTCTACCACTGAGCCACAGGAACATTAAATATAAATCCTTGGAAAATATACAGATAAACTGACATTAACAGTGAGGGTTAATAATAAGATCATTTACACTTGCTGGCAATTGCCTGTGGAAATCAGTACCTGTGTCACAGTGACATACAGCAGTGTTGAAGAGGAGGAGTTTGTGGGAAGAGCAGATTGTGGTGATGTAATTAGCAGTAAATACCTGAATGGTAGTGCAGCAGCAAAACCTGGCAGTGATCCCCTGTGGTTTTAGGCAAGAACTCAATGGTAACTTGCATGCTTTGACCAACATCAAGAGTTCCTATGGATGGTTCTACGGAAAATGGGCTGTGGGGAACATATACACCATTTATAAATGCAATCTTAAAAAGAAAGTGTCAGTCACAGATCAAAATGATCTGTACAACACAATGTCCAAAAATCTGCACTGACATGCCTCTCTTACCTACAGGTGCTGAGCTGGAATTTAGCCTCACAATTTCCTATGTTCCGCACAAGCAGAGTTCTCTGGGACAAGCACTTAACCGGACAACCTTGGAAATGCAGACTATCTGGGAAGTCCAAGATGGCACGGGGCCCAATTGCACGAATAGGAACTTCAAACTTCTCACGTTCAGTCACACAGATGAGTCTGTGGATGTAATCCTACAATTACAAGCATCTGAATGTCAGTGGTGATACACAGAGGAACATAAAGCCTTGAAGAAGGCAAGGACTTAAAGGGATAGTTCACCCAAAAATGAAAATTCTGTCATTAATTACTCACCCTCATGTCATTCCAACCCCGTAAGACCTTTGTTCATCTTCGAAACACAAATTGAGATATTTTTGATGAAATCCAAGTGCTTTCTGACCCTGCATAGACAGCAACGAGACTGGCACATTCAAGGCTAGTAAAAAGAGTAAAGACATCATTAAAATAGTCCATGTGACATTCTCAGAGCTTCATAACATTATGGTTGAACAATGATGTCACGTGGACTATTTTAACGATAGTGATAATGATATTTTACCGATCCTTATTACCTTTCTGGACCTTAAACTTGTCAGTTGCGTTGCTGTCTATGGAGGGTCAGAAAGCGCTCAGATTTCATCAAAAATATCTTAGGGTGCTTTCACACCTGTAGATCGATTGCTTTGTTCCGAAACAGGGATTAAAATTATTACAATGTTAATTTTTATTCTTGGTGCGGTTCGCCTTCACACGGCAAAGTTTCTAAACGGACCAAATTTGTTAATACAAGTCATGCGCGATTAAACTGTTGTCTCATTGGTCAAAGTTCCACGGTTTATTTTCCGGGATTCCATAGCTGTCACGGCTGTCATCCATCAAAATGGAACGACAACAGCTTTTTTTTTTTTTTTTTTAGCTGTCGTTATGTTAATTTATCATTTTGAGCAGGAGTCCAGGATTCATTGGAAAAACATTTTTAAAATGCACCTACTAGGAAGAAGAGCAATAAGACGGCATTATAAAATGAAAAAGTGCACTTTTTTATTTTGAATGGCGAAGACAGGCTCACCCACAGACATTCACAGGTTCATTTTGAAGTATTAGCAAAACAACAAAGCTAATGCTTTTCACGGAACTTACATAATTACCCATTATACATTGTGATATAGCCTGGTTCGTTGGTCCGTTAGATCGGATTGCTTTCTCACTACAACCGAACCACTCCAGAGTTCGTTTTCAATCAAGCCGAGACCACCTCGTTCAGGCGATCTCGGACCGATTGTTTTCGCGCGGATCCGGGCGCGATTGCCGTGTTCACATATGGCCAAACGAACCGAGCTAAGGGGGGAAACACGCCAGGTTCCGAAACAACGGGCCAGGTGTGAAAACACCCTTAATTTGTGTTCAGAAGATGAACGAAAGTCTTACGGGTTTGGAACGACATGAGGGTGAGTAATTAATGACAGAAATTTCATTTTTGGGTGAACTATCCCTTTAAAACAAACCTAAATATGGTACTGTATATCTAGTACATATTGTATGCTTAATCAATTAATCAATCCTAATTTAAATAAACCCCAGAATTTGGGAATTACTGTATTGAAGAATTAATCCATAATCCTCAATCAGATGCAAAACCTGACAGAGAATACAGGCAAGAGAGGAAAGACTGGGCCACCATAGATCTATTAAACTGACTCTATTTGAATTAATGCATGAAGAAATCTCCATTAATGTTTTGCCAAACCAAAATAGATTAGCAGGCCACTTCACAAACTGCAAAAGAGTATCTAATGGACAAGTAAGTGGCCGTGGTGGACAAGTCTCTTGTGTCCTCTGCTTACCAAAGTACTTTCTCCGATTTCTTAAAGATATGTTAAACATTAAAATGAGACTTGACTTTGAGGTTTATTTGCAACATTGTGTTGTAGAGACAGAATTACAGACATCACCGTGTGACAGTTTTTGCATATTTTGCATAACTTCTTTTGGTTATACATTTAAATGCATGCAATTGGCTCATGAGTACACTGACAATGATCATATAATGTATAACCAATTAAATAGTAGGTGTCAGCTGCATTTGTTGCTTATTGAAACTATAAACTTTACCTTGTTCTCCTGTGGAGTGAATAGAATGGTGAATATAGATGCCATGCCTGGGGCCACTTTCTTACTAGCATCTAGTGGGCTGGCCACTTTAAAATAAAGTGAGTCATCTTCAATTACCTTTACCAGTCGAGGAACCTGTAATGGTTATAAACATAC
>NW_015505404.1:914650-936492 GCF_001515645.1 Sinocyclocheilus grahami
GGTTAATAATAAGATCATTTACACTTGCTGGCAATTGCCTGTGGCAATCAGTACCTGTGTCACAGTGACATACAGCAGTGTTGAAGAGGAGGAGTTTGTGGGAAGAGCAGATTGTGGTGATGTAATTAGCAGTAAATACCTGAATGGTAGTGCAGCAGCAAAACCTGGCAGTGATCCCCTGTGGTTTTAGGCAAGAACTCAATGGTAACTTGCATGCTTTGACCAACATCAAGAGTTCCTATGGATGGTTCTACGGAAAATGGGCTGTGGGGAACATATACACCATTTATAAATGCAATCTTAAAAAGAAAGTGTCAGTCACAGATCAAAATGATCTGTACAACACAATGTCCAAAAATCTGCACTGACATGCCTCTCTTACCTACAGGTGCTGAGCTGGAATTTAGCCTCACAATTTCCTATGTTCCGCACAAGCAGAGTTCTCTGGGACAAGCACTTAACCGGACAACCTTGGAAATGCAGACTATCTGGGAAGTCCAAGATGGCACGGGGCCCAATTGCACGAATAGGAACTTCAAACTTCTCACGTTCAGTCACACAGATGAGTCTGTGGATGTAATCCTACAATTACAAGCATCTGAATGTCAGTGGTGATACACAGAGGAACATAAAGCCTTGAAGAAGGCAAGGACTTAAAGGGATAGTTCACCCAAAAATGAAAATTCTGTCATTAATTACTCACCCTCATGTCATTCCAACCCCGTAAGACCTTTGTTCATCTTCGAAACACAAATTGAGATATTTTTGATGAAATCCAAGTGCTTTCTGACCCTGCATAGACAGCAACGAGACTGGCACATTCAAGGCTAGTAAAAAGAGTAAAGACATCATTAAAATAGTCCATGTGACATTCTCAGAGCTTCATAACATTATGGTTGAACAATGATGTCACGTGGACTATTTTAACGATAGTGATAATGATATTTTACCGATCCTTATTACCTTTCTGGACCTTAAACTTGTCAGTTGCGTTGCTGTCTATGGAGGGTCAGAAAGCGCTCAGATTTCATCAAAAATATCTTAGGGTGCTTTCACACCTGTAGATCGATTGCTTTGTTCCGAAACAGGGATTAAAATTATTACAATGTTAATTTTTATTCTTGGTGCGGTTCGCCTTCACACGGCAAAGTTTCTAAACGGACCAAATTTGTTAATACAAGTCATGCGCGATTAAACTGTTGTCTCATTGGTCAAAGTTCCACGGTTTATTTTCCGGGATTCCATAGCTGTCACGGCTGTCATCCATCAAAATGGAACGACAACAGCTTTTTTTTTTTTTTTTTTAGCTGTCGTTATGTTAATTTATCATTTTGAGCAGGAGTCCAGGATTCATTGGAAAAACATTTTTAAAATGCACCTACTAGGAAGAAGAGCAATAAGACGGCATTATAAAATGAAAAAGTGCACTTTTTTATTTTGAATGGCGAAGACAGGCTCACCCACAGACATTCACAGGTTCATTTTGAAGTATTAGCAAAACAACAAAGCTAATGCTTTTCACGGAACTTACATAATTACCCATTATACATTGTGATATAGCCTGGTTCGTTGGTCCGTTAGATCGGATTGCTTTCTCACTACAACCGAACCACTCCAGAGTTCGTTTTCAATCAAGCCGAGACCACCTCGTTCAGGCGATCTCGGACCGATTGTTTTCGCGCGGATCCGGGCGCGATTGCCGTGTTCACATATGGCCAAACGAACCGAGCTAAGGGGGGAAACACGCCAGGTTCCGAAACAACGGGCCAGGTGTGAAAACACCCTTAATTTGTGTTCAGAAGATGAACGAAAGTCTTACGGGTTTGGAACGACATGAGGGTGAGTAATTAATGACAGAAATTTCATTTTTGGGTGAACTATCCCTTTAAAACAAACCTAAATATGGTACTGTATATCTAGTACATATTGTATGCTTAATCAATTAATCAATCCTAATTTAAATAAACCCCAGAATTTGGGAATTACTGTATTGAAGAATTAATCCATAATCCTCAATCAGATGCAAAACCTGACAGAGAATACAGGCAAGAGAGGAAAGACTGGGCCACCATAGATCTATTAAACTGACTCTATTTGAATTAATGCATGAAGAAATCTCCATTAATGTTTTGCCAAACCAAAATAGATTAGCAGGCCACTTCACAAACTGCAAAAGAGTATCTAATGGACAAGTAAGTGGCCGTGGTGGACAAGTCTCTTGTGTCCTCTGCTTACCAAAGTACTTTCTCCGATTTCTTAAAGATATGTTAAACATTAAAATGAGACTTGACTTTGAGGTTTATTTGCAACATTGTGTTGTAGAGACAGAATTACAGACATCACCGTGTGACAGTTTTTGCATATTTTGCATAACTTCTTTTGGTTATACATTTAAATGCATGCAATTGGCTCATGAGTACACTGACAATGATCATATAATGTATAACCAATTAAATAGTAGGTGTCAGCTGCATTTGTTGCTTATTGAAACTATAAACTTTACCTTGTTCTCCTGTGGAGTGAATAGAATGGTGAATATAGATGCCATGCCTGGGGCCACTTTCTTACTAGCATCTAGTGGGCTGGCCACTTTAAAATAAAGTGAGTCATCTTCAATTACCTTTACCAGTCGAGGAACCTGTAATGGTTATAAACATACCTTTGTCAAGCCAGTGTTCATTACACACGAAAATGAACAAAATAATGTCTAACTGTCTTAAAGGAATAGTGCAAGAATGGTGTGAATCAGAATGGCATGAACTACAAGCTTCCAATATAGGTTAACAAAATCATATACTGTATCCTCCAGATATAGTCAGATTTATGCCAAAATACAGACAGAGGTCCAAAAAAGAAGATTTGCAGAGACAATTAAATTTAAACCAATTGCATCTCTATTTTGTGAACAGGTGAATTGGTTCATGTGTATAAAGGTTTTCATAAATCCTGGTAATTGGAAAATGTCCAGGACTTGATTTGCGGTGGTGGGATGCAAATCGCTTGTGCTCACAATCAGGCAAATAAATCTCCTTTCAATTCATTTCCATCCTTTGAACTGGAAGTTCATAATAAAGCATATACCAGTATAAAGACAAATGCACCCAAATGTACTAAATATTCTTTGTTTTTTTTAAATACATTCATTGTGTAATTGTGCAACAAACTGACTGTATAATCTCCTCAGAAGGATAAAAGTTACCTTGTCACTGTTACGCAGCTCTAAGGGCACCTTGTATGTCTTAAATGGTGAGTAGTTCTGAAACACAATCTCAGACGGATATGGCTGAAACATGGCCTGGTCCAAATCTAATGAGGAAAACTGTATTTAAAAAAAAAAAAAACGTCAAAGCCAAAGTCAGACTTTTAGATAATATCTGATGAAATGTTTAAATATAAAATGTAGAAAATGGCTCAACAAATGGCTTTTGCATTCAAATGTCCACTTTATTAAGAAAAAAAAAAAACATCTGTGAATTGTGTTGTGTGAGAAAAATCAGATGCAGCACACCCAGGGTTGTGTTGAGGTAGAACATACAGCATTCGTCACCGAGAAGATTTTCACATATAATTACCTCCATCACATCCAGTCTGACTCACATTTTATTAGGTCAATATAGTACAATATAGGTAGTGTAAACAGCTACAGTTACTATACTATACATATTAAAAGCCATTAGTATCTCCCCAGAGAGAGACTGTGATAATGACCTTAATTAACTTTGAAAATGTTGCTGCTAAGATACTTGGAACCAGCAGGGTGCGAACTACGGGGGAGCTAGGGGGAGCTCGGCTCCCCTTAATAAGACATGGGCTCCCCTGAAAACGTGATTTGTGAAATTTTGGGGGGTCTCAAAAATATTGGCAATGTGTTATTTTGATGTGCAGTTTCAATTTTGTGTAATGTGATCATCGTGGATTATTATGTGTAAAATTGCAAAAATATCATTAATTCATTCATGCATGACGGCGATTTAAACCTAATTCACTTCAATTAAGATAACTATACATGCTATTATTTTGTCATGAGCATCAAGGTGTGGGGGCACTGTGGTGCAAATTCCACTCATGTTTAGTACATGTTAACTCAAAGATTCGTAGAAAAAATATAAACGTTGGACTCTGTGGTCGATTCTGTGTTAAGGTAAGGCATGTTATTTGCAATTATGTGTTGTGGCTGGGTTGTTATAGGTCTGCGTGACTCTCGATGTCTTAGGCCTAATTGAACGGAGGAATTATGGTATTCTTCTGTAGCCTGACGACCAGTAACTTTAACCGTTGTTCATGTAAACTCAAAGACAGCCTGATGCTTTGTTTATATGTTAAATGCTGATATTTTACCTTGTGATGTGTGGTCTCACTCATATCTAAAAGCTCCAGGATACGGGGCGGATGCATCTCGTAAGTGTTTGATAATCGTTCTTCTGTAGTCTGGCACATTTCTCGAGCATATACAGATGGAATCAGCTGCAAAGACATATGCAGCCTGTTATGAGCACATTTATCCACTATGTAAAAATATTTTCCTATATTCTGCATGAATCTATATTGCAGAGAGCTCTGTATTCTGAGAGCTACCATTCTGCAGATTTCTGCTCCAACCCCAATCAACACACTTCAACCAGTTAATCAAGGTGTTCAGGATTACTTGATAATTACAGGCAGGCAGAGGTGTTGGAGCAGGGTTGAAATGGAAGTCTGCAGGTTGGTAGCTCTCCAGGAGCAGGGTTGGAGATCCCTGGACTAGACTGTTTGCTTTATATTGCCTAACAGTGACATGCAGAGATCAGGAAGTTTGCTTCTTGACATATACATAGATATAGTCTATTGGATATTAAATGACAAACAAAAATAAAAGGGAAAAAAATAAAAGGGAGCAGTTACAATAAATAAAATTGGACTAGAGAAGAACAGGTTGTCAACACTCAACAGCTTTCAATCAACAAGGAACATAAACAATGCACTTATTTTTCATGGTCAGACTCTTAATGTAAATGCTTAATGTACTGTAGTGAAGGATGTGGTTCATTTTTAATAGCTAGTTATGTGATTCAAAACACTGCATTTTAGGTGTCCTTTTAAGAAAGAACAGTAAGTATGTATGTTTATGTAAATTGTAGTTTAATGAATTACTAATAGTTAGTGCTCTGTTTTGAGGCAGGGATTTAATTAATGATAAGGGTAACTTGCTGCTTTAAAATTACAGTTTTAAGATATAGATATAGATTAAAATGCTCACCTCAGAATTTGCTTCCCGTTTTACCAGTTTGGGATTTCGGGGTGCCACCACTTTTGTTTTGAATCCTGCTGGCATCTTCTCGCGTGAACTTCGGAGGTTTGAGTGAGAATCTTGGACATTCGAGGCTGGCATTTTGAAACAAACTGATTCACGTTTTTGAGTAAAAATTAAATCTGATGCTAATTACAGAAATGTCTGGGGGTTTTTTCTCGCGTGATTGACGATGACAAGCGTTAAATGTTTAAGCGAGAAGCAGGTGGCTAGTCGCCATTCGCACGCTAGGACGCTTCATTTGGTACTGTTGTGTTTATCCGAAACGCAAGACGTTTAAAATGGATTTTTATAAAATAACCACACGGCTACATTATGAACTAAGAGTCAGAACAATACAATTAATAAAGCTTTTTAAATTCCAGCCCTTTTCTTGTGTAGGCTCTTCCTCAAGCGCTCATTTCTCAGCTTTGCGCTTGGTGGTTACCATGACAGCGGTCGCCATGGCACCGAACGTTTTCAGTAAACAGCTCACTGGTGTGCGTTTACAAAGACGCCCTGTGATTCGCTGAAAGTTTTGTAGGTGAGGACATCTGTACCATAGCAACTTAAAACCACAAACAAACTGTACCGTTCCCTTGATTAAAATCTCAAAGAACAGTAGAGGAGACTGTACAAGACACCATAATCTGATGTCAGGGAACAATGGCAGAATAAACACATTTGATAAACATTTTATTTTACACTTTATATTCACATTAAGGTTCTCAGCACAAGATTTATGAAATTAGACTAAAATCCTGAAGTCTTTTTTCGGACTACTATTTAGTGTAACATTAGGCAGACAGTCTGTCCCCTTTGACCCAACCATGTGTAATATTATTTCAAAAAATTTTAAATGTAATTTGGACATGTGTGTCATGGCAAAATAAGTAATTAGGGCTGTCAGTCGATTACATTTAAAAAAAATCTAATTACATGTTTTGATTAATTAATCGCAAAATAAATTTGGCTGTGAAAATACCCACAAAAGATTATTTAAAGCTATTTTTGTGTTAAATGAGAAAGTATCAAGTAGACATTACAAATTGTAGCTTTAGAACTATTTTATTTGATTCAACATAAAATGAAAGTTTAAGCTGTCACTGAAAATACTTATATGATTTCACATAAACATTTAGGCTACAACAGCCTAGCATAAACTATGGAACATAAAAGAAGATCATTTGAGAAACATCTCAGTATTTTTTGTTCATACAATGAAAGTCATTGGTAACCAAAAGAGCTTTGTTACCAACAGTCTTTAAAATGCCTTCTTTTATGTTCCACAAAAGAAAGGTTTGAAACGACATGAGGGTGAGTAAATGAGGACAGAATTTAATTTTTTGGGGTGAACTATCCCTTTAATGTTTTTATTTTTATCTTTATTATTATTATTATATTTTTATTTTTTTAATTAAATGATACTCTAAGAAAATCTGCCAGCAGGTGGCGGTAAATATCTTTGTGTCTTTCATTCATTCGAACGGCTAATTCATTCAGGAATGAAGTCAACGGCTCTCTTTATGAATGGGACTTTGAATCATTGGTTCACACAATTCGTTCAAAACGCGGATTCATTCAGAAACTAAACTGTGTTGCTCGGAGATGCGCAACAATTCTGCTATGGCTTTAAAGGTAATGTTCTCTGCTAAATTGAGCAAAATCCATATTATTGTGTTTAAAATATAACACAATATCAACTTCTTATTAACTGAACTGCTGTATAAAATCACATTTAAACTCGTAATATTCTGGACAAAACCAGCACTAGTGTGATACTGCTCTCGCTATTGCTCTCGCTGCTCGTGTGATATCGCTGATATAAATGAGACAAAAACACATACAGGGACATTTTTGCACCAATATCTTGAATTTTAGGGAATAACTGCGTTTATGGAGTTGTTGCTCTGCATCATATTTGTCAACAGTCAACTGTATGAAATGTAAGATGATGTACAGGTGCATCTCCTGGGGGCGGGCCCAGTGCGTTAACTGCGTTAAAATATTTTAATCGCGATATTTTTTTTAAAACTAATTAATTAAGTTAACGCGGTAAACTGACAGCCCTAAATAATATATTTTGAATTTGACATAGTTACTAATTCTCATTCCTACCAAAGCAAATACACATCTCTTTCATACCTTGAACCATTTTAAAAAGATATCAAAATTGCATCTATTTGCCTTTTTATATAGTGACATACTGAAGAAGACAATGTTTTCACTCGCTCAGCCATTTTACATTCATTGTGACTTTATTAAGGTCATTTTCTTTTCTCTTATTCCTTTTCTCACCCACCCAGCAGTTGTTCCAAAAGTAAGAGTGTTGAGCATACACAATAATAGCATAATACATAAATAAACATGGGTGTGGTGCATCTCTTGTCATAACATGAAATGCAGTTTGATATTTTGCACCAACAACATATGTAGAGTTTAACTGATTATAGGCTACCCTTGTGTAAAAGAAGTACAAGGCTTTTAGAATATTATACTGAAGTGCCAACTGAATATAATTGTTTTGGAAACTTTATATGCATGTTTGCAATTAAATGAAATTTAAATGTATAATAAATGCAATTAGGTAGGTGTATTTTTTACATACTTAAGACTAAATTACATGAATTCATGTAACTTTATTATTAGTATTTTTGACTGGATATGTTTGGTGTACTGCAGAATGTACTGAAAAGCATTTATGATCAACTAAAATTTTAAGTTATTTCTGTTAAAACTTGTATGTCATCTATTTAAATATATTGGTAATTACATATTTGTAATAGGCTAATAAAGTTGCAAATTAGTACATTTAAAATATACATAGTTTACATTTTTATAAGTTAAAATTAAGTACTTTAATGTTATTCAATACATTAAAATAAGTGTATTTCTTCAAAGCATGACAAAAGATTATTAAAACATAATAATTTAAAATGCACTCTACAGTAAAATTTTAATTTGACATTATTACAAACGGCATTTTTTTAAAGTGTAATTAGTTATGCAAAAAAAAAAAAGTAATGAAAGCGTATGTTCTTTAAGTACACTTAGTGGCCTTTTATTTCATTAATATTATATTATCTGTAAGTACACCAAGTGCACATTCAATCAAATTAAGTGCACTTCTTTTTCACATGGGAAAGTGTCTTTCTCCAAGAATTAACTTTAAATATTTCAAATGTGCTTTATTTTACATTTTAATTTAGACTGAAGTTTTTTTATATATGTTGCATTTACCAATAGTCCACAAACAATACATGCATAAAACAAGCAAAAAGAGTTTTACAATCTGATGACATGAAGAATTACATTTTATAGCAACTTAAGAATCGACCACTGAAGAAACCCATTGGTCAATCACTAATCTGACCAATCAATGTCCCCTTAATGTTCATGGTGGTTACAGCCCTACTTTAATGAGAAACCAATGCACTGATCTGAAGAATGTACTGTATAATAAAACATCAAGAGCTTTTTCTAATCCCCTATTAGAACATAACCAACTCAAAAACCCATTACAGCAGAGAATTAGTTTGGTAGGTTTATAAGAGCTGTTGCCGGTCAGCTGTTGAACCTAAGTGACTTCAAAGATACTGAAGAACTTAATTTATTATTTAGTTTAATTTTAAGAGTGAAAGGTGGTAAACCACTGAATATTTAACTACAGCAGTAGACGAAACTGTGTCAAAGTCCGGTTGGTATTTAAAAAAACATCCATAATCTCTGCTAGTGACAAATGTTTCCCTGGACACTTCGGTTAAACTAACGTTACATAGAAACACGTTATTTCCCCTGCTGTGAGGCACCACTACACGTCTGTTGCTGGTCCTGGCAGGATGACCGTTCTCAAGGCTCTTTAACTGCGGGTCAGTGAGCGGCCCATTCTCACAGAAGATTGGATTAGAACAACGAGCGCTGTTTAAGAAACCAGTTTTAAGACGGACTCCTCATCCGTCACGCCATCCCACGAGACCGTCGGGTCGGGTGTTTGACCTCTCGCTCAGGTTGCTCTGTATTATTCCTCCTGCCAACAGTAGGCTATCCCGACCAACTGCGGACATGTCAACATCCAGCGAATGCAGGTAAGGTGAAAAACGAATATAATGCGCCAGATTCGCCGCCTTACAGCATAACAGACCTGCCAAATCAATATCCTACATCATACCAGACTGTCTAAATGAAATCTTATTGTGAACAAATATGGGATTACATTCGTTAGTAGTCGTGTCGCTTTTTATTTACATCCCTCATCATCAAACAGGGCTTTATATCATAGATCAACCTGAAGAACAAAACCGATAAGCTTAACAACGCAGCCTCACATCCTAAAGAGGATTTTTAGTTCCCCAAGTGTTTGGGTGGCGATAGTTTATTCTTCATTCACATTCTTCCACTAGTATGTGCCCTCCAGTTCCATTGTAAAAAAGAACATTTGTTGCCGAATGACATTTTTAATAACATATTATCTATAAAATCAGCTACTCATAATTACGGTTACGTAACAGAATCCTGCTATTCAGTTTTGTGGATGCGCCCAGAATAATACGCAGCTCTTAAAGTGACAGGCTTCGCTATAAAAGCTGTGGAAAAACAGCTACGAGAACCGTAGCAAATGAGGACATCAGGGCTGTTGGCAGACCTTGTCAAAGTAAAAAACATAAAAATAATGGGCAGCGCTGTGATTGTAAAATAAGAGGCCTATTGTGCATTCTCATTGAGTGTTATGGAGTCACGTAGTGTTTGACGCTCGGAATGGAAAGTGCTGATCCCGCAACGCCTTGCAGCACCACGGACAGCGCATGCTTACAGCTCTTCCTACCCGATATTTTCTCAGCTATGAAAGACTTTCTGATTATAAATGTGGGCAGTCCAACTATGAAAGCAATTCAGTATGAATGGGTCATTTTTGTTTCAGTTTCAAAAGACTATAAAATAATTCAGAGTATGACGGTGCTTCGTGTTAGTTAAATAATGACAGACACTTTTTGACACCAAGAAAGCATAATGTCATAATGACTAACAGCCTAAAAGACTTCAAGTGAATTTTGAACTACCTACTCTGAAAAGCATCACATAAACCTTAGTCATGGGAACGCCATATTACATTTTTGACAGGAGTGAAAACGAGGCTGTGTGTACTGTTGTTTAACACGACTGTTCAGCTGACGATATATATATATTTTTTATATATATATATATATATATATATATATATATAAAGTATATTAAGCCCAAGTATTCTTGTACACTAACTGATAACAAAGCTCTTTACAGTTTGCTACAAATGAAAAATACAATAGATTGCTTTGATAATTGAGACCCAAGCAAAATCCAGAGATGAGCACAGACCATTAGTATAGTTATTTCATATAGTTCCAGCTCAGAAATGGATTTATATCTACTCCATTGGTCGTCCATTAGTCTTGTATGGTAACATGACCAGCAGTTATACAGTAGCTCACACACACAGACAGATACTGGAAATCATTTACTACAGCGATTGTTCAGGTAAATGACAGTCAAAGAGATAATTCAACATACTCCAACACAATAGCATTGCAAATGACAAGGAGCAATAATTATATAATATAATATAATATGTATAAAAAACAAAACCTTTTTGTTACTGTAGTACTGTATATACTTTTGCTTCTCTATTCTACACTCAAGAATGTAGAATTTTTGCTTCTCTATTCTACACTTTATTTATTAAAAATAAAGGTGCTTCACGATGCCATAGAAATGGTTCCATAAAGAACCTTTAACCTCTGAAGAACCTTTCTGTTTCACAAAAGGTTCTTTGTGGCGAAAGAAGGTTCTTCAGATTATAAAAAGATAAGAAAGAGATGGTTCTTTGTGGAACCAAAAATGGTTCTTCTATGGCATCGCTGTGAAGAACCTTTTGAAGCACCTTTATTTTTAAGAGTGTAAATACTGTTTTCAATTGACTTGCTCACTCTGAAAGCAACTTGATTGGATCACTGTACTTGACAGGTCATTTGACATTTGCTCCTTATTTCATAACCAAGTAGGAAATTAGTCAGACATTATCCAGCAGTTTGTCACTTTATTATGACATGGGTGTTTTTTGATGCATGACCGACACCAGCCCCACTAAGGAAAAAATTAAGCAAAAAACATGTTTTGTTTCTATATAGCTACAGCTATGAGGACTACAAAGAAACCACGGACTGGCTGCTTGCTAACACAGATATCAGGCCCAAAGTGGCAATTATCTGTGGTTCAGGACTCGGTGGATTGGCTGACCTGCTGGAGAACAAGAAAGTGTTTCCTTACAACAAAATCCCCCACTTTCCCCATAGCACAGGTGTGAGATATTAGATGTATGTGTGTGTAATACATATCATTCTGATACCTCCTTATTTCATAACCAAGTAGGAAATTAGTCAGACATTATCCAGCAGTTTGTCACTTTATTATGACATGGGTGTTTTTTGATGCATGACCGACACCAGCCCCACTAAGGAAAAAATTCAGCAAAAAACATGTTTTGTTTCTATATAGCTACAGCTATGAGGACTACAAAGAAACCATGGACTGGCTGCTTGCTAACACAGATATCAGGCCCAAAGTGGCAATTATCTGTGGTTCAGGACTCGGTGGATTGGCTGACCTGCTGGACAACAAGAAAGTGTTTCCTTACAACAAAATCCCCCACTTTCCCCATATTTAAATATATAATAACAGTTATTTAAATAGTAACAATATCTCACAATATTACAGTTTTTACTGTATTTTTCATCAAATAAATGCAGTTTCTCTGTAATTAGGTATGAGTACTGTTCCAGAGGTGGTGGTCGCTCGTCACGGTGGGATGCGTGTGTTTGGACTCTCCCTTATTACCAACAAAGTAGTGACTGACTACAACAGCACAGAAAGGGTTAATCATGAAGAGGTCCTGGAAACCACCCGTATGCGAACCAAAGACCTGCAGAACATAGTCAGCAATTTAGTGGCAAAAATGTAGTGTACCACATTTACCAAAAATCTTGATATACTTGATTTGCACGTAGACAGCTAACAATGTAGAATGGCATACAGTAAATGCTCCTTAATGCTTCTCATGTATCTTATTCAGGGTTAAAGTAACTTTATGAACTTTCCAGTTCCTCAAGGCTCTCTGAGTCACCTTTAGGCTAGGTTCATTTTGTTTACAGTTGATAATATCCATACTGCAGTGTATACTGTGGTACTAAAACATCACTGTGAGACTAGGTAATAATATGATAAATATACTGTATAATGCATTCACATCCTTCCTGAAATGCATGTTAAGAACAATTGAAAATAGAAGCATTACAGAAGTATCAGTATTCTTGTCATTATCTCTTGAAAGAAGAGTTAAAGAACAAACATACATGAAAAGAGACAAACTTACACTGCAATACAATGGTGTAATTTTCTCAACTGTATGAAATGGAATTCAGTTGCAAATACCAAATGAGGAGTTACAGTGCTAAATAATCCATTAATATATTACATAAATTACATATTTTATCTTTTTAGTTTATTAACTTGTCTAGATGTTTCCAAAGAAATGTATAGATGTTTAAATATGTTTTCTGCAAAAAATATATAGACAAATATCTTTAAAATTATTAGAGATATTTTATAGATTTTTAACTGTCTATCGGAATGTGATGTATTTTAACTTTATTTTCACTCAAATATTAAAATATAAAAAAATTAACTGATATATTGCTGTGTGGTGGTGTGTAATCTTTGTGTTTTGTCCTTCCATTTTCCAATTCTGAGACCCTGTTGCATTTATTTTCACAGTATATAAAAACTATGATAATCAGAGATTAAAACTGCACAGTCTTTTGTCATGCCATATTAAATATAAGACTAAATATAAGATTTTATCTTGTGTTTATAGCAAAGGCCCCGCAGTGATCAATATGAATCATTTCCTGCAATACATATATATAGAGAGAGCAAGATCAGAAGTAGTTTGTATACATTACACCCTGCAAAACACATATAAGTGAATGAATAGGCATCTCACTTAACGCCCTCATGTCACTACATTATTGATAAAGCATGCCAACCCACCTCTGAAGTAGATGAAATAAAACATTAACAACATCTTGCAGCTAGTCTGTCACCAAGCAAAAACCTGAAAGCAAAACATAATGCAATATATCTACTCAATATATCAAAGTTCATGTTTAAAGCAATTTTACTTGCTGTTTCTTTTTAAATATTTGTGAAATTTACTAGCAATTTCTAAGTGAACATTTTTTAGACATTATATTTTTTCAGTGTAGTGACAGTGTAGCGAAAAGCAGTACGCTTTTTAAGTCATTTGTGACCAGTCCATGAATACCGATTCCATTTTGTATTTCATATGGCAGATGTGTGAGAGATCTGTGCTAGAATCCTCTGCACACACCAGATTTTTGGAGGAAACAATCTTTTAGAGAAAGGAGGTTAATCTGTCAGACGAAGCCTCTGCTCTTGCCGATGATAACAGAGCTGCAGATCAGTCTGTTATTCAGACTTTCACAAAATATTTATGGAAAGCCAGATGTGCTGACTCTGCCCTGAAACATCACAGTCCCTGTGAGCCATTAGTGAAGAGGTAACTCACATGCAATTATCGACGGGCCATTTGCTGAAATATTCAGGGCTTGATGTCCATGATGTGCACAGCAGTGACGGTACTTTCACTCAATGCTTTTCTAGAGGAACAGAGGAAGTCAGAAAATTTAATGATCTGTTTTGATCTTACACATTTATGTTCTGCTCTCTCTCTCTGACATATTATCTCATTTGAAAATCTTGTTTCTCTCTGTAGCTGTTTTCCTCTGAAATGCAACTTTCAGCTCAGCATTCTTCATTTCTGGGTCTTCAAGTATTTCAGACAGCACTACACTGATAGCACTACAAAAAATGTTTGGAATTTTTATGAAAAAAATATCTTAGAAGGTTAAGTTAAACGTTTCAGGTCAGTAAGATTTAATATATATTATTTTATAGGCCTATATATTAAGTTGACCAAAAGTGACAAAAAAGCCATTTATAAATATGAAAATATGAATGTTCTTTTGAACTTTCTATTCATCAAAGAAACATGAAAAATAATGTATCATGATTTCTACAAAAAATATAATATACAAAAGTATAGAAAACAGTTGTTTAAAAATGTAGAATTATTCGAATACAATGTTAATAATAATAATAATTCATTACATTTGTATAAAATGTAAAAAGCGCTCTACATTGTGAGGGGGGTATCTCCTCATCCTCCACCAGTGTGCAGCATCCACCTGGATGATGCGACGTCAGCCATAGTGCGCTAGAACGCCCACCACACACCAGCTTGTTGGTGGAGAGGAGACAGAGTGATAAAGCCAATCAGCAGATATGGGGATGGTTAGGAGGCCATGATGGTCAGAGGCCAATAGGCAAATTTGGCCAGGATGTCAAGGCCACACCTCTACACTTTTTGAAAGACATCCTGGGATTTTTAATGACCACAGAGAGTCAGGACCTCAGTTTAACATCTCAACCAAAGGACGGTGCTTGTTGACAGTATAGTGTCCCCCATCACTATACTGTACGGTGGCCGTAACGTGCAAAGCAAATCACAATTCTGAAAACAAAATAACAAATTACAAACGCAAATGCAAGTCTAAAAAACAAAATAACAATTCCGACAAACCGGAAGAGGCAGGTATAGTTTGAGACAGCGCCATTGGTTTGGGATTACTCACCGCTGACTGGACGAGACATCTGTCAATCAACTTATACAGGAAGAACCAGCCGAAGAACTGCAGAGTTGTGGTAGAAAGTTCGGAGATGGTATTAAAGTAGCTCAGTTTAAATGTATTGTATGAATTGCCCTTACTCTGGAATAAAAAATACGGGGGGGTCTATTTACATTTAGTTAAAAGTGGCTATAAAACATCAGCTCCAGTGGCGCAGATGTATAAGCGTGTGTCTTTGGCTTTTTGATGCGATCGACCCGGATTCGATCCCACCTTTTGCCAAACTTTTTTTTCCTCCCTTTTTTTTTTTCAAATTGTGATTTGTTCTGCACTTCTCGGCCACCGTAATACTGGGACATTAGGACCCACATGGTGAGCACCCCCTGCTGGCCTCTCTAACACCTCTTCCAACAGCAACCTAGTTTTCCCAGGAGGTCTCCCATCCAGGTACTGACCAGGCTCAACCCTGCTTAGCTTAGTGGGCAACTAGTCTTGGGCTGCAGGGTGATTTGGCTGCCATTAATGTTTTGATCAAACAAATGCAGCCTTGGTGAGCATAAGAGAATTCAAAAATATTACAAAGGATTACTAATACCAAACTTTCAAATTGTGATTTGTTCTGCACTTCTCGGCCACCGTAATACTGGGACATTAGGACCCACATGGTGAGCACCCCCTGCTGGCCTCTCTACCACCTCTTCCAACAGCAACCTAGTTTTCCCAGGAGGTCTCCCATCCAGGTACTGACCAGGCTCAACCCTGCTTAGCTTAGTGGGCAACTAGTCTTGGGCTGCAGGGTGATTTGGCTGCCATTAATGTTTTGATCAAACAAATGCAGCCTTGGTGAGCATAAGAGAATTCAAAAATATTACAAAGGATTACTAATACCAAACTTTTGAATGGTAATGTATACCGTGAAAATTATTTGAGTAATATATATGCATAGATACATATCTGAAAATAAACAGTGTGAATTACAGTACTTTTACTGTAAAAAATAATAAAAAATGTTATTAATATTGTATTTGATTAATTTTTTTTTTATTACCATTAATAATATAATATAATATCCTTCATCTGTTGAACCAAAAACAACTGATAACAGCTCTCAGTGATATGTGTCGGGTCCCCGCTATGATAGCAGCAACATTCACAAATGTTTACAGAACAAGAGGGAACCCAGTGTGCCTGTAGTTTTCTCTATTTCTGTTCTATCACGTGATAGAAAGTCTAAGGGCCTTCTCAAGCCATACGGCTGACCCATCTAATCTAATCTGCGACCTATTCAAACTAAGATTGCTATAGAGACACAAAGTAGTGTCATCAAGTTAGCATTTTTAAACATTCGCTCACTAAAAAATAAATAATTTTTGATCAATGACTTAACCACAAACAACCAGGATTTTATGTTTCTAAATGAAACATGGCTAGAAGACAGCTGCAGTGCAACAGTCCTCAATGAAACAGCCCCTGTTCAAACCCCCTGCAGGACTGTCAGGAGAGGTGGAGGTGTGGCTGCTCTATTTAAAGATGTCTATATCAATGCAAGC
Source organism: Sinocyclocheilus grahami (assembly GCF_001515645.1). Taxonomy (NCBI): domain Eukaryota; kingdom Metazoa; phylum Chordata; class Actinopteri; order Cypriniformes; family Cyprinidae; genus Sinocyclocheilus; species Sinocyclocheilus grahami. The sequence goes on from NW_015505404.1 coordinate 931,204, forward strand.
AAGTGTCATTTGGTCAGTACTTGTCTTTAGAATATCTAGGTATTGTGCTGAAAGGTGCTACACGCATTCAGTTTATCATTATTTGCTCATCAGTAGAGGTCTAAACATTTCATCCATTGTTATTAAGGATGTAGCACTCTCTGATCACTTCTGTATTTTCTTTGATATATTGATCTCTGCTACCACTGAATCTAGATCTGTCTTTGTCAGAAAGAGATGCATTAACGAGAACACTAGTGTGCTATTTATGAAGGCTATAACACCAAGCATTTCTGAAGACTCTGATGATCATCTCCTGGATTCCTTTAACTCAAAAGTTAAGAATGTTATTGATGATATTGCTCATGTAAAAGTCAGCAAGAAGGCTGGCAGACACAAAATCACCCTGGAGAAAATCAACAGCAGTACAGAGTATGAAAAGACAATGCAGAAAAACTGAGCGGATGTGGCGGAAGACGAAACTTGAAATTCACTATAGCATTTATAAAGACAGCCTTCATGCTTTCAGTGTGGAGCTAGCCACAGCCAGACAGACCTTCTTCTCAAACCTTATAAACGGTAAACAACACTCGCACTCTTTTTGCTACTGTTGCGAGACTGATAAACCCACCCAAGTCAGATTCCCAGTGAAATGCTCTCCGACAGCAAACGCAATGAATTTGCTTCCTTCTTTTCTGAGAAGATCAGTAATATCAGAAAGGCGATAGGCACATCCTCAAGTTATGCAGAGGTCAGACAAAGGAAACAAAGATGAAGTTATCAAGGTGAATGCATACCTTGACTCTAGGTGTCAAATAACTAAAAATCAAGTCAAGAATCTTGGTGTGATTCTGGAGACAGACCTTAGTTTCAGTAGACATATCAAAGCAGTAACTAAATCAGCATATTATCATCTCAAAAACATTGCAAGAATTAGATGTTTTGTTTTCAGTCAAGACTTGGAGAAACTTGTTCATGCCTTTATCACCAGCAGGGTGAACTATTGTAATGGTCTCCTCACCGGCCTTCCCAAGAAGACCATTAGACAGCTGCAGCTCATCCAGAACGCTGCTGTCAGGATTCTGACTAGAACCAGAAAATCTGAGCATATCACACCAGTCCTCAGGTCCTTACACTGGCTTCCAGTTACATTTAGGATAGATTTTAAAGTACTTTTACTCGTTTATAAATCACTCAATGGTCTAGGACCTAAATACATTGCAGATATGTTCACTGAATATAAACCTAACAGACCACTCAGATCATTAGGATCGAGTCAGTTAGAAATACCAAGGGTTCACACAAAACAAGGGGAATGTGCTTTTAGTTATTATGCCACCCGCAGTTGGAACCAGCTTCCAGAAGAGATCAGATGTGCTAAAACATTTAAATGCAGACTCAAAACTCATCTGTTTAGCTGCGCATTTATTGAATGAGCACTGTGCTACGTCCGAACTGATTGCACTGTATTTGATATATAATCATTTTCTATCTTCAACTGTTTAAAATTCATTTTAAATGAATTTTTAAATAATTTAAAAAGTTTTTAAACTCCTTGTTTTATTGTTGTGATTATTTTTTAATGATTATTTTACTTCCTTTTATGTAAAGCACTTTGAATTACCATTGTGTATGAAATGTGCTATATAAATAAATTTGCCTAGCCAATGAATATAATATAATAAAAGTTCATATAAGTTTTGACGAAAAACAATCATTAATATTATGGTTCAATGGTGGATTTCTCCCAATCTGTTCAAAACAATACCTATGTATTTTAATTCCCAAAACTATGTCTCTCGTGCAGACGTTCATGTACTGTATCCTCACGAACAAATCTCTGATATCTTGGGCATAACAGACCTTTAAATCAGAAGCTGATATTTCACTCTCTGCTCTCCCAATGCATCGCTGACAAAGTTAAATAAATATTTAAGATTCTGTACTTACTAGGTAAACACTGACTTTGCAGTGGCTTTGATCATGTGACTCTTTGTACAGGCATGTTCTTGCATCAAGATGCTCTTTAGATCACTCACAAATCATGATGGAGAAGTTTTTTACACAAACTTGTGATGCTCATTTTACTTTTTCATTTCAATTTGAATTTATAATTAAAGTATTCATTCATTTCAAATTATGAATTCATTCAAATATAACTTGTATGTATTATGTATTAAATGTACTAAACATACAAAATAGAAGCATTTTTTACTAGTGTCTCAGATTTTGGACCCCACTGTATTTGGGGGAATTTGATCAATCACACTGTAAAGGTGGAATTGGAGATCTAGAGGAAACAGACTGAGACATCTCTGCTGAATAAAGACTTTCCACACTTCTAAACTCACCCGTCAGCAGGCAGATCACTGGAGTACAGCCAAGAACTGTGTGACAAGGCAAGCAGATGGTATTGACTGACTATTCCTCAATGATCATATTAGTTCACTGTCACTTTCACAGCATATTGATTGACGTTTTTGCCCTGTAGATCATATTAGATCCTCAGTCCTTCTATAACCTCTATGAAAGGTTGTCTGATAAGAGGACAACAGCTTCGGACTATGAAGGATTACATCATTTTGTGTACACAACTGGCGTGATAAAATTTGTTGCTCTCATATTAGCCTACGTTTTAATTTTCTGCTTCATTTCTCAGCAGTAAAAGGACTACAGGTAAGTATTTTAATCTGATTCATGCGAATCTTAGGCCCTTGACCTTGGAGTTTGTACCTATATACGGCAAAATGCCACCTGGAACACGTAATAAATGCAGCGAGTACAAAATCTCTGTTCCAAACATTCAGCAGGAATGTAGATGTTGCTGGATCAGGCTTCTCTGATGGAAGCTTGTGATTTACGTGCTTCCTCTCGTCAATGACAAATGGAAATGTTTATTCCTCAGGATCACACCGAAACACTCTGCATCATGGCAGCGCTGTCTAGACAGGGCACAGGTATAGATTAATAACCTCTACAATCGCTACAAACCCCTCAAACTCAGACAAGCTGTAAACAGGATGAGTTTGCGAGCAGTACTGTAACAGGTCTGTCTACTTTTATTGTTTTCATAAATGTTTGTATTTAAGGTTTTTCTTCTTATGATGTGGATTTTGACTGTGAACACTATTAAGGTTGTTAGGTGATTAAGATGATAAACCTGATAAAACTTCAAAAGAACTCTTGGGAAACACTTTATTTTAAGGTGTCCTTGTTACAGTGTAATTATACATTTAAGTACTGAGTAATAATAATTAACTACATGTAGGTTTAGGATTAGGGTTTGGCTTAGGGCTACTTGCATGTAATTATGCATAATTTATTGTTATTATAACGCATGACAAGGACACCTTAAAATAAAGTGTTACCAACTCTCTTATCTTAAAGGTATAGTATACCCAAAAATAAAAATCGTGTCTGTTTACTTACCCCATTTCAATAAAAACTTGTCAGTTATTTATTTATTTAAATGGTAATACTTTAGTATAGGGACCAATTCTCACCATTAACTAGTTGCTTATTAGCATTTCTATTATTAACATATTGAATGTGTATTAGTGCTTATAAAGCACATATTCTGCATGACCATATCTACATCCCTAATCCTACCCCAATACCTAAATTTAACAACCACCTTACTAACTAACTATTAATAAGCAGCAAATTGGGAGTTTATTGAGGCAAAATTTGTAAATTTATGGTGAGAACTGGACTTTAAAAAAAAGTCTGGCTATTTAAATTTAAATTTTTGGTTGAACTTCTATTTAACAGTTTTCTAGCGTCTCTAAAACATTTTCACATTCAGTGAATACAGACCAAATTAATCTCCCATTATAATCTGGAGCTCCAGCCTAAGTTTAGACATATAAAGTCATTCAGTACACAACAGAAGTCACATTTGTCTCCCCCTCAAATGAACTACAGGGAATGACAATCCAGTGTGAGACATTGCCCTTAGTGGAAGTAGAGTCTCATATTTCACTTCACATAAACAACTAAGCATTCACAGGGGAGAAACGATAGTATGTCTGAAGCACAGCAACCTTGAAAGTGAGTGAAAGCTCTTCTGCTTTTGATAAGGGTAGTCTGAATGAACTGACTGCTAAAAGTTATAATTTGGCAAATTATCCATGTCATGTAATAATTAATAAGGTCAAGAGGATGCCATTTTTATCATGTTGGTACAATATAACAGCTTTCAAATGCATTTATCTTTAAAGGGGTCATATGATGTTGCTAAAAAGAACATTATTTTGTGTATTTGGTGTAATGAAATGTGTTTATGCGGTTTAAAGTAAAAAAAAATTAAGAAAAATAAAATGTATTTTCCACACACTGTACATTATTGTTTCTCCTCTATGCCCCGCCTTTCTGAAACGCGACGATTTTTACAAAGCTCATCGGTCTGAAAAGCAAGGTGTGCTGTGATTGGCCAGCTATCCAGTGCGTTGTGATTGGCTGAATACCTCAAGCGTGTGATGGAAATGTTACGCCCCCACCTTGGTATTTATGTCTATGACTATGATGCCCTGTCAGGCCGGAGCGACGAGACAAAAACATTAAAACCCATTAGGCTTGAGTGAGGAACGGGCAGCGGGTTTGAGTGAGCGGTAGGGCTGTCAAAAAAATTTTTAATTTCGAATATTCGTCGAATTAAAAAAAAATACACATTCGAATGCAAAAACGTTGCATTCGAATTTAAGGTCTGCATCAGCCGTCAGGCAGCCTTATCATTGGTGCACGAGATGCGATGACGATGTATGTGTCATTGATTGCATTTGAATGCTTTTGTTAGCCTATTCAGTTGAACCCACTAGATGCGGCGCTGCTACGTTGTTCATTCATATATTACGGAAAACGAGAGCATCAGTGTGGAGAAGATGTAGTTTACGTCAAAACTGAAACCAAGCCGTTCACACAGAATGCATATTTATCACATTTTCTAGAGGGACTTCTATCAGCGTTGCACTCGCGTCTCGCAGAGAGCGGCATGTTTAGAAGGCCATGTAAAATGAATGCAAGTTCAACTTTTAAAAAAACATGTCTAAAGATGTTATGGCGGTTTTTCCCCATCAGTGAGTATCTCATGTTTTTAAATGAAGAAAGTAGCCTACTCTTTGTGATTGGTTTTCGGTCCTTTGTATTAAACTATACATACATGCATGGTGCTGTTTTTTTCTAATTGTTTAAGCAACTTTATTAATTATATATGGTTTATAAACATTATTTTAAACATTATGCACTTTTTTTCAAAGATAGTTGTGTTATTTTATTACGCTTTGAAGAAACGTGCATAATATTTTGCTCGAT
>NW_015505404.1:936974-937576 GCF_001515645.1 Sinocyclocheilus grahami
TGTTCTGGAACAGTGTTGTAAATACAACTTAACCACTGATTTCTAGTCGTGTCCTCTTTTGGAAGACCATACAAAGTAGTTTAGATTTCACAACGAAACACACAGCGTCACACACGGCGGGCTTGAGTGAGGAACGGGCAGCGGGTTTGAGTGAGCGGTAGGGCTGTCAAAAAAATTTTTAATTTCGAATATTCGTCGAATTAAAAAAAAATACACATTCGAATGCAAAAACGTTGCATTCGAATTTAAGGTCTGCATCAGCCGTCAGGCAGCCTTATCATTGGTGCACGAGATGCGATGACGATGTATGTGTCATTGATTGCATTTGAATGCTTTTGTTAGCCTATTCAGTTGAACCCACTAGATGCGGCGCTGCTACGTTGTTCATTCATATATTACGGAAAACGAGAGCATCAGTGTGGAGAAGATGTAGTTTACGTCAAAACTGAAACCAAGCCGTTCACACAGAATGCATATTTATCACATTTTCTAGAGGGACTTCTATCAGCGTTGCACTCGCGTCTCGCAGAGAGCGGCATGTTTTGAAGGCCATGTAAAATGAATGCAAGTTCAACTTTTAAACAAACATGTCTAAATATGTT
>NW_015505404.1:938765-985180 GCF_001515645.1 Sinocyclocheilus grahami
CGTCTCGCAGAGAGCGGCATGTTTAGAAGGCCATGTAAAATGAATGCAAGTTCAACTTTTAAAAAAACATGTCTAAAGATGTTATGGCGGTTTTTCCCCATCAGTGAGTATCTCATGTTTTTAAATGAAGAAAGTAGCCTACTCTTTGTGATTGGTTTTCGGTCCTTTGTATTAAACTATACATACATGCATGGTGCTGTTTTTTTCTAATTGTTTAAGCAACTTTATTAATTATATATGGTTTATAAACATTATTTTAAACATTATGCACTTTTTTTCAAAGATAGTTGTGTTATTTTATTACGCTTTGAAGAAACGTGCATAATATTTTGCTCGATGCCCCCTCTTGTGGCCTCAGGAGAGAAGCCAAAAGCTTTTTTCCCCCTAACTGAAATTATGCCTTTTAAATTTGAATATAATTCGAATTTTGATAATATTTAAGTTGAAAATTCGAATTTAGTTTTTCAGTCATTTTGACAGCCCTAGTGAGCGGCGGCGGGCGGGCTTGAGTGAGCGGCGGTGGGCTAGAGTGAGCGGAGGCCAGTGGGCTTGAGAACGGCCGGCGGGCTTGCGGCAACCACATGTGACGACCCCGGGCTGGACTCCGCTTCATCCACGGTGAAAGCCGATCTGGCGATCCACAGCACGAAGTTGATGTATTTCCTCAGCGACCAGCACGGAACAGCTTTAGGCATGATGAAGCGGATATCATCCTCATTTGGAAGACCAAACAAAGTAGTTCCGCTTTCACAACGAAACACACAGCGTCTCCACAACATGGCGGCAGCAACAACAATACTACAGTGAGAATAAAAGTTACGCCTTCTTTCTTTGTGTGAACATTTGTGCAGCGTTATGCAGATTTTCCCACATCGTGACGTAGACATGTGGGGGCGTGTTAGAACGAGCCGTTTTAAGTAGGCGTGGTTGACTCTTAACTTAAAGAATATGTCTTTGAATTTGAGACTTTAGTCTTTGCAACTTTACAGATCTTCTTTATGCACCAAGAGCTTGTAACACTCCAAAGAGAATGGAAAAATTGAAATCGCATCATATGACCCCTTTTATAACTAAGCGCATTTTGTTTAAAATGCTTAATGACTTATGAAAATTATTTTTCATTAGGCCTACACATTATATGTATAGTCAGCAAAACAAGTTGAAAAGTGATATCTATCTATCTATCTATCTATCTATCTATCTATCCATTCATCCATTTATCTCATAAGGGCTTATACATTTTAAAACTTCAAAACCTTTTATTTTTTGCCAAAACTTTCAGAAGTCTTTGATGAGCCAATATTCAAAGTTTGTCTTGATCAACATTGCTTTCCTATTAAAAAAATTACAGTTCAATTCATAAATTAAAATTCTGTTTTCTTTTGCAATTTAAAATCAATTACAATCCATTTAACTGGAAAAGACCTTCTCTTCTCAGTGATGTTTTTCTTTGCAAACAGCTAAACTCATCTTGCAAGTTGCAAACCCCAGCTGTTTGTTGATCCATATTTGCACGGTAAAGCTCTTACTAAGTTTACTAGTTTTGTTGGACAAGGTCAGGAAACTCTCAGTCAGACCTATCAGTCATCACCTTTGACCTGACTCAATACGGAATTAAATTAAGCGTCTGTTTATTCAAATAATCGAGATTAGCGTTCTGATACCCTGACCGCGAAGACGGTCCACATAATCCACTGGCTCTCTACGGGACGTGCGAAATGTGATTAAGTGTGTGGATTTTTAATTAATCTACCCTAGTTGAGCAATTTCCGTCAAACAATTGTAATTGGCATTAAAGCTTTTGGCGTGTCGCATGGGCCGGGGGCTTACACATATTTGGAAGCAAGGGTGCAGTAATTACTGCTGAGTTCTTGGGATCCCTGCGGTAAGTGAGCATTACTTTTCCCAATGCTCCGTTCCCGGTTCCTATGAAGCAGGCAGCAGTATGCATGCATGACTGCGGTGGGATAATTAGCCTTTGATGCTGCGGGCTCCGTGGGGACAGATGTCTTTTATCACTCTCTGTGATTGCAAGCACCTCTAAGAGGACAAAAACTATATTCACAAACAGTGTGACAGATTTGAATATGTTGATGAAGAAAAATAATAGTTCTTCTGACATATTTGAATGTTCAATGGTGCAGAAATGATGTAACTGCATTTACATTAACACATAGCCTATAACTGCTCTGTACTAGCTCATATTATACTGCCAAGCAGCATATATTTAGAATAATTTGTTAAAACAGTGTTAGAATGTTTTACAGTTTTTAATCACTCTACTGACCAGAATATGGGAGTTGGCTTTTTCTCTGACTTCAGGTTTGCTCGTAGAGGGGTTTCTCTCATAAGTCAGCAGGGAGCTGGAGTGGAGGAATTACAGAATGAAGAAGAAGAGGAAGTCTATGTCATTCTGCTTCTCTCCTATACGCAGCTTCAACCCGGCTTTCAGTCTGTGTGTTGTTGCTTGCAGACACACAAAGCTTGATTTCTGCTAGTGAAGGAAAATAGTCAAAATACCAAGAGATATTAATATTAATAACAAGAGACATACTAAGGAAAGGAGACACTACAGGACTTTTGGCATCATTTAGCCTGAATCAACATAGCCTGAAACAACACTTAATGAATATAAAGTGAATATGAACCAAGCCAACCAGCAAAGAGGAGAATCACAACATTACAAACTTTTATTTGAAGCAAAAAATAAATGAAAATCAGACAAAAGACAAAGGCTTTCGCGAGGGAAAGAAATACAGTCCCATGAAGCATTGCGAATAACAATCAAATTAAAATGATGGAGAAATCCAAAACTATTCATTTAAAGTTTTTGTTTGTATCTATAGAAACAATATAGTTTATGTTCATTGCAAAATATGCACACATACACACACACACACACACACATATCTATTTTCAGATCTATTTTGGCACTCATTGCTGGCTGCAACCCTCTGATTGGTGGAATGTTCAGTATAGTAAATGTGTTCACATGTCATATTAGACAAGAGATGAAGTTGCAAGGGGGAGGGGAAGATATTTTGAGTAAAGATTAGGAGAACACACGTGAATAAAATAAAAAAATCAATATTCCATAAAAAAAAGAATTGTCCACTTTGATTTCATGCTGACTTTAAAGGGTACTGCCCCAGTGACGGCTTTGTTCGTTAGTTCAAACGGAAAATGCACTGGATGCATAAAATTCAAAGTTGCACTGAAACAATTTTCCTTTACACACATACAAAAATGTATTTAAAAAAACAGAAGGGGATTTAGTTTTTTAATTGGGATGTTCCTGGCTCCTCTGTAGTCAATCCATCATTTACATATGTATCAGCACCAATATATATTGCGTTAGCGGAGCTGAGCACAACGTTGAATAGCTTACATACAGTGATTCTGGTCCATCTACATGTTTCTGTGGAAGCATCTGTGGAGCTGAGCATCTTCAGCAGCTTTCCCAGCACGTACGCGAGTGCTGAGCCATGAAACAGTGATGCTGGAACTACTGCGCCACCCGCATGAGCGCCAAAGGATTGCAAGCACTCAGCGCATTTAAAACCCCCTGCAAAGCACTGGGGGACTTACAGTGCGAATTTGACTCTGACTGAGTAAAAGTTCGCCCGGGATTTTCTTGTGGACAGTAGGACAAATACACAAAAACATGGCAAACAAAGGACAGCAGCCTCCCTACCTTCACTTGGCAGAGCTGACCGCATCCCAATTCCTGGATATCTGGAAACATTTTGATGCAGACGGTGAGTACAGATGCGCCGTTTATTCCACGGCTTATGATTCTGAGGAAGAACAAAAGAAGTCATACATGAAATGTTATCATTAAAATAGCAGAAAAAAAGTTTGACGCTAACAATTTCCAAAGAAAACACTTGTGGGGCTAAGGAACTAAAGAATTTGACAGATTTAACGTGCGAAATAATGCAAAATAGATCAAAGAAAGTTACAAACAACAATCTAGCATTTATGATCTACTGCAAGCGCTTTATTGATATGATAAAATACCTGAACATGTAAAAATGTATAGGCTATAGAAATCTAGAATATAGAAATACACTTTATATGTGTGTATGTATGTGTGTGTGTGTGTGTGTGTGTGTGTGTAAAGTAGCCTCTATATATATATATATATATAATTTTTTTTAAGAAGTCCTTTTATATGAGGCTATGAATCATATACTATCACGTCATTTATTCATTCAGCATTTTAGTACCCTTCTAGGCACAAATCAAGAGCAGACTTTGCTCACCATTGCTATTATCTTATGAGCAATTATAGCGTGCAATATGGCTTAAAATGCTTTGATTGATACAGTTATTAGTGAATAAACGTTTCGCGCGTCCAGTAACTCCAGATGGGGCTCCACAGTGTCCCATTGGTGAAATTACTTTTACTCAAGTACTATCTCGGGAAAATATATTTTTTTAAATGTTTCAGACCGAGGATATTTAAAAATGTAGTGAGCTGCCCACGTCGACATCATTTTTGTGCATCATGCGCGCGTTGATTGGGTTCGAAAAGTCTACTTTGACCTACACCGTCTATTCCCATGTGTTCTTACGCATCCTGGGGAGTGTCAGTGCATCTCAGGGAAGATGGGTGTGTGTCAAGGTCCTCCTCACCCAGGACATCTCCTGAAGATCACTTACAGGAAGCTCGTCGGATATTATTCCTGGAGAGTTAGCAGTCGTCTTTCATCCTGCAATATCTGAAGCTGAAAATATCTCATTGACTAATTATTTATGTATTAGGAACATAATCGTATCCGTAGGGCAGATGTTATCGTTATTAGCAACTTGGTTCCGGTTTCTTTCCTGTTCGTTTCCCGCCGAATGCATATTAGTGAAATACCGAAAAAAAGAAGTTCGATACATAGCATATTTAACCTAGAATATCTCAGCTATAAACTTACAGCAAAGAGAAAAATAAAACAACCTCAGAGGAAACAACAAAACAAACGGGTTGGGTTATTGGTTCTCAAAGTATCCATTCCTTTAAAAAAAAAAAACACGTCGGTAAACTTAGAAAACAAACAACACAGTCATCATTTATGAGTTTATTGAATAGGCTACTTCTATCACAAGCAGCCCTTATATCACGAAAAACTTTGTTTTAAGAAAGTTAACGTTTGTGCTGGGGATGAATCAAATCAGTTCCTTGAAACGAATCTTAAAAAGCAAAAAAGTGTGAAAATTACTGATAAATATGCCCATTAAAAAGTCGAAGGTGCGCAGTCTGTCAAGCTTATGAGGAAATAATTATGATATGTTTAGTTATCATATCACCTGAATTCTTTTTATTGAGATCTCAATCCATGTCACTACAGAATATCTTCTAGAAGATATCTGAGGAGCATCTGGAACATTCCATTAAAGATGCTTTACCACTCATTCATGTGGGTTGATAAATATAAATTTTTTTTATTATGATTTGGATTTATACATTCTTACTGCAACTTCAGTGAGTGACACGTTTTGTTGTGTCATAGTCCAAAATGGCTTCTCCAACACATCAGTTCTATTTCCAAGATGGCTGACCATCCTGCAAACAATGTAGATGTGCTAGAAGAATGATGATAACAGCATAGGCAGAGCCAACAGAATTCAATATGGTAGAAATCAAAAATGAATGGTCAATATGTATTCTAACTCATGCATAGGCCATATTGCCTATAAGCACCTTGGAATCAACAATCTGTACACAATGACATTTCCAAAGACCAGGATTTCAAAGCGTATGGAAAAAATGAATTCAATGTAGGAAGAATGAATGTTTTACAGAATATCTTCTAGAAGATATCTGAGGAGCATCTGGAACATTCCATTAAAGATGCTTTACCACTCATTCATGTGGGTTGATAAATATAATTTTTTTTATTATGATTTGGATTTATACATTCTTACTGCAACTTCAGTGAGTGACACGTTTTGTTGTGTCATAGTCCAAAATGGCTTCTCCAACACATCAGTTCTATTTCCAAGATGGCTGACCATCCTGCAAACAATGTAGATGTGCTAGAAGAATGATGATAACAGCATAGGCAGAGCCAACAGAATTCAATATGGTAGAAATCAAAAATGAATGGTCAATATGTATTCTAACTCATGCATAGGCCATATTGCCTATAAGCACCTTGGAATCAACAATCTGTACACAATGACATTTCCAAAGACCAGGATTTCAAAGCGTATGGAAAAAATGAATTCAATGTAGGAAGAATGAATGTTCACATTATCTCTCAAAATGTCAGAGCAATCATATCAACACCAGATGGCAACATGTAGTCATTTCCAACATACTTAGCAGGATTAATGCCTGTGTTAAACATAATTTTTATGTATTGCACTCAACAAATTAGTAGATTAATTGTTCTGTATAGATCTCTGGCAACAATCAATGTATACGTAGTGTTCATTCTCTCAACGCAATAGTAAGATCGATTGCAAACACACTAGTAAGACTTCCTGTCTTCTTACATACAGTATTTTCTCAGCCATGCAGTGATGGTATTTCGCATAATTTATGAATAATGAATTACAGAAAGAGAGATTAACCATGAGCCATGTGTCCAGATGTCTACAAATGCCACTCTAATCCACAGGCAAATTAATCAACAATCATAGTAGTTAAGACTAAGCCATTTCAAACATGATGCCTTTGGGAGAAACACAGATAACAGAACAATACTTATGAACTCATTGTAGTTCTCACTTCACATACGTTACAATCACTGTTGTGATGTATTAGGCCATATACCCACAAAATCCCATTTCAAACACACATACTCAAATGCAAATTTCCTTTGCATGAAGGGCTAATTTCCTGGCATGGGAAATTACCCCCAGATGGTAATATTACATTTATTTGTGGAGGCGATTTAAAATTTCAGCAGTAGCATCAAGAAGAATCTCCCTTTCGTCTTTTCAAACAAATGGCTTTAAAAGGCTCATACTGTAAGGCCTCCAGTTAGAGGAAAAATGGAAAAGAGAGAGCCTTCAAAGATTAACTTGGAGACTAGCCATCAAAAGTTTTTAATTAAGAACTGTGTTACTTAGATTTGGGTGCCAGCCAACAAACCAATCTAGAGTTAACCAGCTTCAAAGCAGACATCTAGGCAATCTCATTACTTAGCATTTCAATTGAGAGACAGTAGTTATCTAGTCATATAATGACAAACATCATTATGGATAAAGACATCTCAGTAAGTACTGAACCATACTTCCTTACATTGCAGGAAATGGCTACATTGAGGGTAAGGAGCTTGAAAACTTCTTCAGTCAGCTAGAGATTGCGCGGAGAGGGGCTGGTGCGGTGAGTATACAGACAAGCAGATTTAACAGAAATACTTCTCATTAGGAAGCACTGTATCTTCCAAACTATACTGCAAAATACTCAAATCATTGAGTAAACTTCATTGTGCTCAAACTGAAAGATAGATTGTGAGATTGTTACTCTTTTCATGATTCACATCAACTCAAAGTACAACATCAAAGAAGCTTAAAGGGATAGTTCACCCCCCAAAAAAAGAACATTCTGTCATCATTTACTCACCCTCATTTCACTGACAACATTGTATTCTGTGGAACACCATAGACGATATTTTGAAAAATGCCTTTGTTGTTGTTTTGGACCCCTTTGATTTTGGGCAATTGAAACATTCTTCAGAATATCTTCTAAAGTCACACAGGTTTGGATGAGGTGAGTAAATGATAACAGAATTCACATTTTTGGGTGAACTATCACTTTAAGATATTGATGGAAATCAAAGCTGCTGTGTATTTGCGTCACTAGCGCTGGCTCAACCAATGGCGGGATTTGGGGGCGGGACTACCTAATTGGAAGAATTTGTTTTCAAAAAATATTGATCTAATATCACTAGTTGTAACACAGTAATTAAAAAATAGTCGAAAAATGGAAAAGGTACCACCCAGACATTTTCTGTTACATTTACATTTTAATACACAACACAATGCAATGCATAATTCAAAATATGAGGAAAACAGCTGTCAATACACACAATTCAATATGGAAAATTTCTTTAACAATACTTTGAGTCCTATCTTTCTTAGAGTGAACCATGTGCAAATCAAATATATAAAGACCCCAGATGACTAGGCAGATGGCTTGCAGGAAAGATAGGAAAGGAGATTTTATCTTCATCCCTGTATGTTCAGCAATAAAACGGAGGGAGCCTCACAAATGGTCTCATAAAGTTAGTAATGCTATTATCTGCCACACAAGTGGCAATGAATATGGCACAAGGCAATGCACAATGTACATCTCTTATAAAGTGATAGCGTTTTCCTAACCTGAGAAACACAAACTGAATAAAGCTTTTCCAATAAGCAAAGAATGAGAAGAAGATTCATCTTGTTGTGCTTTCTTCATACAGGACCCATCAAATGCAGCCTTTAAAGGGAAGATGACGGAGTTCATGCAGAAATTCGACAAGAACAAAGACGGGAGAATTGAGATGTCTGAGGTAGATGAACACATCACTTAACACGTCACCGACTCTGCTGTTGACAAGTTATCAGATAGACCCCAATTATCCCTTCATCCCAGAAGAGGAAATCTCTAAACCCACTCATCACTTTAATCAAACCTGTAACTTACTGATAGAAAAAGTCATGGTCTCAAATAGAATAAAACAAGGTTTTCAATTCTGTTTGCTGTATGTGTGTTTAATCCACTTATGTACACTTTCCATCAGCTGGCTCAGATCTTGCCCACAGAAGAGAACTTCCTTCTCTGCTTCAGACAGTTTGTGGGATCCAGCACTGAATTCATGACTGTAAGTGATGATGCGACTTTTTCATTTTATCGATCCGTGGTCATTTAGATATATATTTATAACACAAAACGCCTCCTGGGGCGCCATATAAATATCCTCCCTTCACTCGTTCATTACAATCTAATATGCATAGCCAAATACAACATTTCGGAGAGTCTGATCATCAGAAATTGACTGCCTCAATGATGCATCATGTCAAGTTGAAGAGAGAGTGGAGTTAAAGAGAAAGGGAAGCTTTTTAATCATCCAGTGTGGTAGGCAAGCCTTTTAAAGGGCTAGAATGAGTAAGTACAAACTTCTATTTTCAGCCTCATGTATTATAGATGTGCTGCTGTAATTCTCTGTAGACCTGTAGAGGGAAGCATCTATCTTTGATAAGAGGCTGTGATGGAAACAAGGCCAGCTGCTAGATTAAAACATTCATTAAATGGCATTTCTTGTTCCTTGTTCTCACAATGCACAGCTGCTTTGAATAGAAAATACAGAGAGGATAATGAAAAAGCCAGTGTAATTAATGTAAGAATAATTTGCCAATTATTTCTTCACCTCCGCAGTCCTATTCTTCTCATTTGTCCAACCTGAGATATATTGCACTTATAGTCGTACACTGTACTGATGGTACAGTTACAATATCTTTGTATGTTTGTCTGTATCTGTAGGCCTGGCGGAAATATGACACAGACCGCAGCGGCTTCATTGAGACTAATGAACTTAAGGTAAAAGTTCTATTACTTTCCCTGCTGTGTCCTTCGCAACAATCCTGAAAAGAGTTTCGAAAGCCGCTAATGTGATGAGGCAGATGGAAACTATGCAAATCTCTCTGGATTTGGTGGCTGGCATCCGAAGAGAGTATACAAATCTCTACATTTGTAAACAAAGCAAATGAAGCAATGCTCACTGAGGAGACGATGACCTCAAAGTAAAGCAGATGTCACTAACAAATAATGTTCTTCTTAAATGCTTAAGGGGGTTCACAAACCAAAACAGCAGGGGGTTTATAAGATAATTATAGAAATTTGATTTTATTGTTTTGTTTTGTTAAATGGAATAAATAAACTTATATTTGTGTGTGTGTGTATATATATATATATATATATATATATATATATACATATATAACTTTAAATCAAGTATTTACATTTAAATTGTTTAAATGTATATAAAATCATCATATTCTTGTGATTTTTTTTTACTTCCTACAGGGCTTCCTCTCTGACCTGCTTAAAAAGGCAAACAGACACTATGATGACCAAAAACTGCTGGAATACACACAAACAATAGTAAGGCGTTGTCTTTGTGGTGCATTAATTAATGTCTTATACCTCCTAGTGCCATCTTTTTTAATGTCATTTATTTTTAATGACAAACAGCTTTTACATAATAACAGTTGTTTAATTTTAACACAAATATACAACTTTAAAGCATTTTTTCACCTTAAAGGGGTCCTATTATGCTCTTTTACAAAGTCTTGATTTTGTTTTGGGAGTGTACTAGAACAGGCTCTCATACTAGGTTTTTCGAAAAACACATGATTTTTCACATATTTTACATCATTACAACACCTCTCTCCCCAGTCTGGCATGAACGGCTCGAATAGTTCCTGTATCAAATGAAGGCCCGCCTTCTGAAATACGAAATGTGCTGTGATTGGTTAGCTGGGCCAGTGTGTGTTGTGATTGGCACCACTCGACGCCTGGTCGGGAAACGTCATGCCCTTTACCATAGCTGCCTGCAAGCTTCAGTGTAAATATTGCGTCAAAATTAAATCAATTTGAGCGTGATTTTAACCCGGATGATTGTAACCACTCGAAGTTCGTCTGCCTTGGGAAAGCTAGCGTGTCTCCGACATAGTGATAACACTCGTTGCCTTCTCTAGTGCAGCTCAACCAGGTCTCGTCCCATTTGTCGATATTTGTGATATCACAAATCCCGGAAAATATGCATTGTAGTCCAAACGAGTCGTTCGTTGTAGTTTTTAAAATGTTGAATAAAATATCTCCTTTTGAATTAGACTTTGAGCTTTGTAACTTTGCAGATCTTTTTTATGCTCAAACAGCAACATTACAGACTAACTAAAGTTGAAAAAGTGAAAAAGCATAATAGGACCCTTTTAAATTCCTTGAGTCGTTAGCCACCATGCTTGCACTGACCCCAAGGGTTGTGTCTGCACTCCAGCTGTGCTAACATATGTCCACTCCTTAAGACCAGAGACAAACTTGAATTATTCCAAAGCAAGCCAGCTGGAAAACTGAGAGCCTTAGTTGTCCTCTACACATTGTGAAGAACAAAATAAGTAAAGAAACGGTGTGCAGCAATAGGAAATATTAATCTGATGCAGGATTTCTTTAGTGTGTAATCATTTAAACTGAGCTGTTGTCTCCCTTTCTAGCTCAAGATGTTTGATCTGAATGGCGATGGGAAACTGGGTCTGTCTGAAATGGCCAGGTCAGAAATGTTCTGACCATGTTTAAAAAATAAAAAAGTTACAAATCACTTTGTAAGACACATCAATCACAACCATTTTTTTGTTGATTTTAAGGCTTCTGCCGGTTCAGGAGAATTTCTTGTTGAAGTTTCAGGTAAGACCACACGTTTTTAGCCCTCATGAGCTTCTTGAGGTCAAATATTTTTGACACTTAAATGTTTTTATTGCCCAACAGGGCGTCAGGCTGACTGCTGAGCAGTTCAACGCCATCTTTGCATACTATGATAAGGTAATGTATAATCCAGCAAGAACAGCGTAACATCTTTTGCAGGGCTTTAGGGTATTGAATTGATTTGCATGCACTGCCGCAATGTTGCTGGAAATCTGATCTTCCCCTCCTTCTGAATGCAAAACAGCGTCCCTGTTCACCTGTGCAGGTAAATGAGCAGAAGCACCTGCATCTGTTTTTCTGCCCACATCTTCCTGCTTGGTGGTATCATCATTTGGAAAATGATTTAAAATGCAAAATCAGAAGCACATTTACAACAGTTTAAGTGCCAACCACTAGTAATTACAGAAATCCCAATGAAAATTGCTGCAAGATGAAAATTGCTATTTAATGTGGTAAAACCACAAGTTAATAATTAGTCCTTCTCCGGTTACCTTACACAGACCAGGCGTATGCCCTTTAGGAAAGCAAGATTACCTAAACCTTGTTCTATATAATCAAACAGTTTTAAATTAAACACAATATCTGTGAGCAAATAGAGCCCATTAGACAACAACACCCACTCAACTAAACTAGAGGCTTGCAACATTCAATTATGAATTGTAGTCCACATCAACACAATGTGTATGCAATGTTAACATGTTAGGTTATGTCAGAGTTATGAGTAGTTTAGTTGTCATTTTGTTTTGTGTCCATTTCTTCAGCAGCAATAATGCCTTACTGCTGTTATGAAAAATAGAGAGTGAGACATTTCCCAAACCATCTGGGCACTGATATGGCTTATAGTCATAAAACAAGAATTCAAACAGACAGGCCTTTGAAAAAAAAAATTTCTGACAGGGTTGCAGTCACTTAACAGTCAGTAAACATTTAACAATTATTGTTACAAGCCATTGTGGTTCTGTTCGTACAGATACTATACTATATAGTTTTGTTCGTTTTTATTGCAGTTTTAGTTATTTTAATACATCAAGTTAAACTAAATGAAAAATGTTGCCTTGACGACTACATAAAAAAGTATATATATAACATTAATTGATTTGTTAATTGTTATTTTATTTTATAAAATGTATTTAATAATTTATTAATTTTCATTATTTTATTTCAACTGAAGTTTATTTTATTTTAAGGAAGATTGTTTCTTTAGTTTTAATTAACTAATAACTCTGGTCCATGTGATTGATTTTCTTCTATGGGACACAAAAGTTGACATTTTAACAAGATCTTGAGTTTATGTGAGATGAATGAATGAGTTGATCCAATTCACAAAATGATTCCCTGAATGATTCATTTGCAAATTGGACTCACAACGGTTGACAGTTACATTTCATTGTGTATTTTATGCCTCCGTAGGACTTTAAAGCCTAGAAAAGAAAAATCAGTATGCTCCTTTTTGGTTCCTCATAAAGACATTGAAAAGGTTTTATAAACTGTGACAAGCAGAATCATTTCATGGGTGTTGTTTTCTGCCTTCAAGGATGGAAATGGCTATATTGACGAGCAGGAGCTGGATGCTCTCCTGAAGGACCTCTATGAGAAGAACAATAAGGTGAGATAAGAAGGCTCAGCATTATTCTAGTATTGGACAATGACAGATAAGGAAAGCAATCCCTCAAATTGTGATTGTTTAACCTCAGGAGGTGGACTCTAAGAGCCTGAATGGTTATAAGCAAAGCATCATGGCACTGTCAGACGGGGGGAAACTGTACCGCACAGAGCTGGAGATTGTCCTTTGCCGGGAGCCCATGCAGTGAATCAAGGCTTCCTGACCTCCATCTCAGCTCTGTTCCAGCTGCCTGAATACTGTAACCGTGTGCATGTGCCGGGCACCCCGTTCCCCTCCCATCCCCCTCTTGAAATGAGTTCTGAATGAGTGTGCACAGAAAAGCACAAAGTCTCTCCTCTCCCCTTCTTTCCTTCCCCTTCCCACACCCCAATCGCCACTGCTTTCCTTTGCCTACAAACTGCAGCTACTATGATGCCCTCTGCTCAATTTTTAAACTATATATTTAAAGAAGAATCTTTCTGAAAGAGTTGCAGACTAATGGTATAATATGGTTAGATATGTGATAAATTTATTTGGAGTGCTTGGATTCAAATTCTTCTGGTTTCTTCCCTTCCGTTTGGTTTCCTCTTCGGTTTGTTTTTGACCTCATTTCATTTCATTCCTGCCCAATTATGTTGGGGTTTGTGGTGTTTTTTGGCTGATACTGTTTAAGGATGTAACTAAGAGCATTAATAAAAGTTATGTGATATACATTTCCTGTTTCATCTGTTTTGTTCATTCTAGCGAACAGTTTTTTGTTTGATCATTCGAATGCATTAAAAGAAATACAATAGCAGGAATATTCCTTTGATGGAACAGAACATCCTTCATTCTTTAAAAATGCCCTCTGTCGCATGTAACGTCTTACCCAAGCAGTCAGTTCCTCTGTGACATGCTGGATGGAGACATCACATTTCGAGTAAAAATGTTTCCTAATTGTGTCCAGATGCATTTAAACCACATTAAATAATTTATCTGCTAGACTTTCCTCTTACATCGCAAGAGTTTGTAGAAATTCCTATCAATTAATCATCAGAACATGAATAATTAATCCAAATGCAGTTTTGGTTTTATAAATGGGGATTCTCTACACTGCTCTGATGTACACTGATGATTGTGAACAAAACACTGATGAAAGTTCACATTTATCTAATCTGACTAATTCTAATCAATTGAACATTCTATATAATATATTAGTTCTAATAATTTTTTTTGGGTGTAGAAATTCCTATCAATTAATCATCAGAACATGAATAATTAATCCAAATGCAGTTTTGGTTTTATAAATGGGGATTCTCTACACTGCTCTGATGTACACTGATGATTGTGAACAAAACATTTCACATTTATCTAATCTGACTAATTCTAATCAATTGAACATTCTATATAATATATTAGTTCTAATAATTTTTTTTGGGGGGGGGGACACATTCCTATATCTGAAGATGACTATTTCAAGCAAAAATACTTATAATTAATTGAACATTTCTGCATACTTTACATGCAAAAAAATAGCATGCACTCAATACAGTGTGAATCTAGTTAAAAGCAAGTGAACTATTAAAGGAAAATAATATGCTAAAAAGATTCCTCAGCTCTAAACATTTTGTTTTTATTAAAAAGCTTTGCCCTTCCCTTTGTAGCTATTGAATACAATTACCAGAAAGCATTCAGTCTTGTATAATGTCTATATTGTAATTGCCAGAGCAATGAATTAATAAATGAAGAGAATTCTGTTCTTTTATTGATGATGTTTAAATATAGCTACTATGAATTTAATGAGGAACTGAGAGCGGATGGCTCAATTCTTTTCCATAGCATTTCTACGCGACACAAAATGGGAACGAGGCTATGTTCTTCGAAAAGAAAACATTGTATCCTAATGGTAATGGATGCAAATTGAAAATCCTTAATTATAATTTGGATGCCTTTGAGATGCCTTTCAATTACCTTAAGCATCTAAATACTTTTTAAGAATTGATGAAGCTTATCCGGGTATAAGAAACATCTAATGGTGCATCAACAGTTCAAAACAGCATTGGATTAAATTAATATTTGCACTAATTCATAAAATTTTGGTTGCTAGCTACTGCAATTTCCCCTATCATTTCTGTGTAAATGAATGGATTGCTTTTAACTGAAATTTATATTTTTAGCAGACGCTTGTAAATAAAACCAGTATTACTGGAGCATGTTTTACAGGATAATACTATTTCAGTCCTTCATGTTTCTATTTCAAATTTCATGTTTAATTCAATTATTTTTGCTGCTTCTTTGTCTTTATTTGTGAAACCTACTAGCAATTTTTGAGTTAAAACTGTTTCACCACCAATTTTGTTTCAGAGTACCAAAGCAATTTCACATTAACAAATCACATTAACAGCACCAAAACAAGTGAGAATACACCATACACAGCCTTAGAATCCACTTTTCAAGCTATGCCTGAAAGCTCAAGATGAAGCATACAGCAACTACAAACACTAAACTTTATAAGACAAAGATTTAACAGCCTCAGCTTATTATCCCTGGATCTCCTGCAAGCAAGCGAGGATGTTACCACTGAACCACCAATGCTCTCTGCCACTCAGTGTACGCTAATATAATTATAAAGGCCTTTAATGTCCTTGCGAGCCTCATAAGTCTCACAGAAAATTGAAAGCATAAAAGGGAAAAGGAGGGTGGTGGCTAAGAAGGCTTGAGTGAGTGGATGTTAAATGGTCACTTCTGTTAAATACATAAGAGTTGAGGCACACAGATTCATTCTTTACTTGCACATTTAAAAAAAACATGGCAAGCATTTTTGGCAGGAATTAAAGTTATATTGATATGCCACTATTATCATATGTAATAATATGTCAGTATTTACTGCATATGAAATTAAACTGCAGGGTGCAACAACCGTAGGCAGAGGATCTGCTATATTAAAGCTGCAGTATAAAGACATCATCCTTTATATCCCAAGACAAGCTTGTAAGAGGTGAGCCTTATATTTACACTTCTTTAAATAGTAAGGATTCAAGTATGCAAAAATTGCTGCGATGTGTGGCACAACATTGACTCCAAGTGGCCACTTATTATAATTGCACTAGATTGTCAATGTGCACATTGCTTCACTCTTGCAAGTGTTGGATCTCAGCTCACTAGTAAATTCACTGTTTTAAGAGCAACAAAGAATGAGCTTGTGAAGAATGAAAAAATATTTGGACCAAGGAAATGCTATGCACATTTGGGTAAAGGAAAGCTGTAGTGATACACAAGCAATAATTAGGCCTTTTAAGACAAAATATGTCCATTTTATTTATGACATTTAATATCTTATTACTTTTTAAATAGCAAGATACTTTTACACAACATTTAGGCCAGGTAAATACTTCAAATCACATATAACCACTTCAAATAACCACAACAGATGTACAATTACCTTTTCATAATGCCTCAACAACAAATTCAAATGGCCAGGACTACTCTTTTCTATGTTTTACCTTGCTAGTTTGCTGGTCTCAGCTGGTTTAAGCCTGGCCAAGCTGGTGTTTTGTTGGTTTTAGCTGCTTGGTCAGCTGGTCTCCCAGCCTGACCAGCTAAAGAAGTCAAACCCCCTGTAAAACCAGCCTGCTAAATCAGATATGACCAGGCAGGAAGACTTGGCTAATATCAGCCATCCAGCTTTTTTCCAGCAGGGATATATAGACAACACACTTTAATTTAGTATTAATCTCATCAGACCAGTTGCTCCTAGTTGCTGTCTAGTCCTCTAGCGTTTAACCCACGCCTCAGTCTCATTTACTCCTAACCCCGTCTCATTTACTGTACTACCTCTTGTCTCCAGCCGCTATGCAATGCAATGTCCTTGGAGGCGCTATAAACAACACAAGCAGCAGACAAGTTAAAGTCGCCAGCCAGTGTGCGTTTGTCTTCCACCAATTCATCTGCGCTTCCAGCAATGGCCCTGCTGAAATCCACCAAGATTTTGACTAGTGTAGGGGCTCAGGCCCCTGTTTTAGCAGTCCTACAGCTCCGTGCAAGGTAACTTGAGGCTTTATTTTTCTTGTGTAAACACTCCGTTGCCAAGTTAGCTTGTGCTAGCGAGTTAGCGGACTGAGCGCTAGAGCAGCACAGAGCCGCTGAAAGTTACAGTATGACACTACTGTAACACATGAGATATTAACCTTGTGCTTCTAATTCAACATAGTTATTGTATTAATGCCTTCGGTTATTTAACGAGTGTTCTTATATTTCAACAAGACGTTTTAATAGCATATGACGACGGCGGTCAATGTCAGTTATCATATATCAGGGCTTTGTTAATCGAGCAGAGTTCAGGAGATCAGAAGACTGGCGAGATATTTTTCTCGTTAAATGTTCATAATGACATTAGTGATGTATCAGGTTCAACTAACGTTAGGCCTAACTGGCTTGTGGCTACCGTCTGATTCAAGGTTGTTCATAGATTTTTTTTTTAATGTTAGTTTGGTGGCATTATTGCATGATAGTTTGTAAGTTTGAGTTAAACAAAGCAGCCTCCTTTGAGAGAGTTTTTTTCTTTTACTGTTATTTCTGTTTTTGAAAGTATTACGTTACATCAGTAATCATCACTGTTGCTGCTGGTTGCCAAGCAAGAGCACTTTAAGTCATCAATTTAATTTATTTTGTCTGCTAATTAATTTTTATCTACTTGTACAGTCATTTTTAATTTTCTCTTAACCTTTTGTAAGCTAGCAGTGCATTTAAATTTAAAGAACACATTAATTAATAAATGTATCCATTTATTTTATGTACTTATTTTATTTACAGTTTTTTTGGGGTACAATTTTCATAAGTAAGGTGTACATTTTCAAAACTGTTAGTACAAAATCTTAAACTCATCACACTTGTAACACCACTAGTCATTCTTTCAAACCCTGATCTCATGATTTCATTGTAGTTTGCATATTTTCATTGCACATAATCATTGTTTCAGAACCCAAGATCATTGTGATATGTATTGAGAACATTTGGTTTAATCACCAAAACACAACAGTAAGATCTTCTTTCAATTTAGTACTTTTAACAATCAGTTCATCCAAGAGCAAACAATGCGAGATTCATGTTTCAAATCACCTTTGTTGCTGAAATAATTACAGTAATACAGGCAATAACTGTCATGCTATAAAATACACTTACATTACCTAACTCGCATATCTCACATACAATCCTTAATGTTTGTAAACGTTTTTATCCAGTGTGTTATCAAAAGGTGTGATGAAGTTATGCCATGGCCATAAGGTTTTGTGCTAGAACAGAGTTTACTGTCAATGCAGTAAATGTCCTTACTGTGCCATATGACTGAATCTATACTCTAGCTGAACTTTTCAGATAAAGGGCGAGTTATAGTAATGTGCAGTCTTTACCATGGTAATGCTTCTACATACAGTATAACATGGCATAATGTAATGTAAAATGCTGTATTTTATGCCATCTGTCTCCCTTCTTCTGATCAGTCTCTGATCAGTTCCTCTCCCTTGTGTCCTGCTGTAGTATGTTCCAAAATAGCAAAACACACGTTTTTACAAATGAAGACATCCTCAAAGGGAGGTTTTAGGCAATTTTGTCAAGTTTTGCTTACTTCTGGTTACCAATTTGTCCCCAAAATATAGTTACAGTAAGTAGGTACACGTACACACACACTTACAAAATTGGTTATCATCTTAAATAAATCACTTTTAGTGTAAAAAATAATTCATTGCATTTGGTTATCCCTAAATTGCAATCAAGTTGTATAGAAACTATATCTATTGAATCTATATCTATAGATGCACCAAATGATTCACTGATGAACCATTAAGATGAGTTAGATTAAATAATAGACAAATGTATTAAACTGAATGAGAAGTCATGCAAATGAAAAGTTTGATAGTAAGAGCTTTATGAAAGGCAGTTACTGTGAATGAAACATTTATATATATATGAAACACTTAGGCCTATTTTTTGTAGTGAAAAGGATACTTTGTGATTGTGTGTATTGTACTAAAACAACTGAAAATATGCTGAAATGTTTGAAAAAAGTGCACTTTTAATAACTTGTGAGATTAGTACTAAGAGTTTTGAAAATGTATCACTTGCTTGTGAAAATAGTACCAGACCAATTTAAAAAACTGTACCTGTTTTTGTATCTGCTTATTTTTGATTTATTTATTTATTTTCCCCTTTGAGTGTACTTAATTGTGACTTAACCTTACAAAAAGCATGCTCTGGTAACGCCTCATTACACCTACTTCAAAACTGGCCAATCACTAGAGCCCGTTCTCAGTCAGAAGCATGCCTGTATAAAGCCCCGTATGCTCCTTAAAAATTACATTATTGTTATTAATTAATGTTTTGCCTGTTGTTGAGGATAAAATGTAGCAGTGTGTATCAAACGCAAAAAAAATGAGAGGAGCAACTGTGCACGTAGTATGGTTTTTATTGTAGTTCTAGTTGCTGATTGATACAAGGTGATTGACATTTAGAGCCGGGTTGAAATGGGTAGTGTGTGAGCATGACACATGATTGGTTCTGATGCAGAGGGTGTATATATGAAACACTTAGGCCTATTTTTTGTAGTGAAAAGGATACTTTGTGATTGTGTGTATTGTACTAAAACAACTGAAAATATGCTGAAATGTTTGAAAAAGTGCACTTTTAATAACTTGTGAGGTTAGTACTAAGAGTTTTGAAAATGTATCACTTGCTTGTGAAAATAGTACCAGACCAATTTAAAAAACTGTACCTGTTTTTGTATCTGCTTATTTTTGATTTATTTATTTATTTTCCCCTTTGAGTGTACTTAATTGTGACTTAACCTTACAAAAAGCATGCTCTGGTAACGCCTCATTACACCTACTTCAAAACTGGCCAATCACTAGAGCCCGTTCTCAGTCAGAAGCATGCCTGTATAAAGCCCCGTATGCTCCTTAAAAATTACATTATTGTTATTAATTAATGTTTTGCCTGTTGTTGAGGATAAAATGTAGCAGTGTGTATCAAACGCAAAAAAAATGAGAGGAGCAACTGTGCACGTAGTATGGTTTTTATTGTAGTTCTAGTTGCTGATTGATACAAGGTGATTGACATTTAGAGCCGGGTTGAAATGGGTAGTGTGTGAGCATGACACATGATTGGTTCTGATGCAGAGGGTGGGGTGCTGTACACCTCTTTTCATTGGAGTATTTGCAGTACTTTATGTGGGTGGGGTTTACATTGGAATTATACTCCCATTTTACGCTGGTAATTACAGAGTTGACCTACTGTTTTCCTGTGCAAGCTATCAGATTCAGAAGGACGTGACATTCTGAAACTGTGCCAAGCATCCGTCAGAACAAACACAGACATGTGACGTGCTTAACAGTAAAGGGATTTTTAAACTCCAGGTTTGAGTTCAGACATGACTGTAAGTCTCATTAATGGTGGTAGAGGAGTTTAGCAGTGTAGTTCAAGCTTTTAATGACTTTCCTTCCAGTTTAAAGGACAGAAGCTCTGTAATGATAATCGCCTTATGATAAACTTATCCAGCTTGGAGAAATTTTAATGAGACATCCAAAGAATGGCTAAATATTTCTCGTAATGTATACGCAAATTGGTTTTAGAGTCAGACAGTGTAAAGACAAGGTGGTCTATTTTTAAATATTAGAGATGTTTGAGCTTAAGTCTTCGGCACTGTTCCACGTTCTTTGGAGTTCAAAGCTATAAGAGTGTTTGACCTCAGTTACTTCCAAAAGCTTATGCAAGACTGAAATTAAAATGTAACTTTTAAATATCAATTAGACTTATATATCGTAAAATATGCTTTAACTTAAATATCAATTTCCTATGACAATATGCAGTAATAACTATTTGGCTGGAGCAGCATACTTGCAGTCAGTACTTAACTAAAGAGTATTCTTTTTTTTAAATCTCAGCTCATGGTGGACTGAGGTACAGATGGGACCCCCTGATCCCATCCTGGGTGTCACAGAGGCTTTTAAGCGTGACACCAACCCCAAGAAGATGAACCTCGGAGTAGGAGCTTATAGAGACGATCAGGGCAAGCCATTTGTTCTGAGCTGTGTCCGAAAGGTGCCATCTTGCATATCTTACACACCTTCAAGGGATAGTTCACCCCAAAATGAAAATTGTTACATTTCCTCACCCACAAGTTGTTCCAAACCTGAATGAATTTCTTTTAGTTGTTGAACACACAAGAGAATATTTTGAAGGTTGTTGGTAACCAAAAAGTTCATAACAAAATACAATGGAGGTCAATCGCAAGTAGAGGGTGAGCGATCCCTTTTCTGGGTGATGTAACAATTGTAACAATGTAACAATTGCCGTACTTTATGCTATTGTCTTGTTAAGTTTCACCCTGGTTATACTATTTTACCTTCTTAGACTTTTTTTGTTTTATAGCTGGCCTACATTTAAATCAGCAATTGTCCATAATGCTATCTATTTCCAATCAGCCAACTAAAGCTTTAATATTCTAATCCCTGCCCAAAACAAATGACAGATTTTGGTATTGTCAGGCTGAGGCCCAGATTGCTGCTAAGAAGTTGGATAAAGAGTACCTTCCTATTGGAGGGTTGGCAGAATTTTCAAAGGCCTGCGCTCAGCTGGCTCTTGGACCTGATAATGAGGTCTTAAAGAGTGGAAGAGTAAGTAGTTTAAAGCAAAACATTTTGAAAGGAAGTCTTTTGATTATTAAATTATTAGATGTGATTGTTAATTGCCAGTTTTCTTTGCCTACAGAACATCACCGTCCAGACTATCTCAGGAACTGGATCGCTACGTGTTGGTGCTAACTTTGTGGTATGTTATTTTCATATCTTTTTTTTTTTTTTTGAGTTTGTGGTGCTGTGTTAGGCCTGATTGCTCTGGTTCAAGACTATAATAATACTTTTATAGAACCAAGGCTACTGAAGAAGTGGGTGATCACTGTTGA
Organism: Sinocyclocheilus grahami; assembly: GCF_001515645.1. NCBI lineage: Eukaryota > Metazoa > Chordata > Actinopteri > Cypriniformes > Cyprinidae > Sinocyclocheilus > Sinocyclocheilus grahami. Next base: position 960,708 of record NW_015505404.1, read on the forward strand.
CTCTGTTGTTATGTCTGGTGATTATTGATTAAAAAGGGGGTTAAAACGTATGAAATGTAGCTCACCACAAGTAGTCACAGCTCTGTCTCTCTCACTTTTTCTTGAGTAGTCACGATTCCACAATGCGTCCCGGGACGTGTACCTGCCTAAACCCTCCTGGGGAAACCACACCCCTATCTTCAGAGATGCAGGCATGCAGCTAAAGGCCTACTCCTACTATGACCCCAAAACCTGTGGCTTTGACTTTAAAGGAGCCTTGGATGATATTTCAGTAAGAAAAACGTTTTTATATCTTATACTTTATTGTGGTGAAACATTGTGCATTTGTTGCATTTTAGCTCTCTGATTTTCTTCTGATCCTCCTTTTCTTTGCATAGTCAAGTATTAATAAAGTGTGGGGGAAAATCCTATAAATGAAATAAGATTTATTTATTTAATAATATTCTCTTTCAGAAAATCCCTGAGAAGAGTGTGATTGTTCTGCACGCGTGCGCTCATAATCCCACAGGTGTGGACCCAAGGCCCGAGCAGTGGAAAGAGATGGCCGCTCTGATCAAGGTAACTGGTTCTGGCATTAAATTAAAGTCCAAAATCCAGCTGACCATAGGTCTCAGAAAACCCACACAGTAAAGTGACCGAGAGATATAGTCAGAAAGCTTGTCCTTGCCTTATCTTTGTGTTTGACCAGTTGGACCGATAAAAGAATGACTGTCCTCAGTCTCAAATGAATGGCTATGTCAGTGATAAGTTTCTTCGCTCTCATTTCAACAGAAAAGAAATCTCCTGGTGTTCTTTGACATGGCTTACCAGGGATTTGCCAGTGGTGACATTGATCGGGATGCTTGGGCTGTGCGTTATTTCATTGAGCAGGGGCACAACGTTCTTCTGTCCCAGTCTTTTGCTAAGAACATGGGCCTGTATGGTGAGCATCGAATATATTATTAAAACAAATCCTCAATTTGCACTTATATTACATTTATATACAAATTAAACACGTATATACAAGATATATTTACTTAAAGCAACACTAATATATTGTAATTTTAAGAGTTTTCATTGAGTGTGTCTTGAATATTTGAATACTCAAAAAGTTTGGGGTCTGTAAAAATATTTTTAAAAGACGCATGTAAAGATGCATTTATTTGATTTTTAAAAATCCAGTAAAAGCAGTGATATTGTAAATATTACAATTTAAGATAACTGGCAAATAAATTTAATAGTGCTGTCAAATGATTAATCGCGATTAATCGCATACAAAATAAAAGTTTGTTTACATAATATATGTATGTGTACTGTTTAATTATTATGTATATATAAATACACACACATGCATGTATAATATAAATTATATGAATATAAATTTATATTACATTTATATACAAATTAAATACGTATATACAAGATATATTTACTTAAAGCAACACTAATATATTGTAATTTTAAGAGTTTTCATTGAGTGTGTCTTGAATATTTGAATACTCAAAGTTTGGGGTCTGTAAAAATATTTTTAAAAGACGCATGTAAAGATGCATTTATTTGATTTTTAAAAATCCAGTAAAAGCAGTGATATTGTAAATATTACAATTTAAGATAACTGGCAAATAAATTTAATAGTGCTGTCAAATGATTAATCGCGATTAATCGCATACAAAATAAAAGTTTGTTTACATAATATATGTATGTGTACTGTTTAATTATTATGTATATATAAATACACACACATGCATGTATAATATAAATTATATGAATATAAATATAGACATGTAAATACATGTAAATATTTTCAAAATATATACTGTATGTGTGTGTGTTCATATGAAGAATTCATTTGCAAAAACCGATAACTCCTTTTTTTTTCAGAAATCATGTTTTTTTTATTGTGCATTCCAAGTAATATCAATCAAACTGCAGTTGGGTTGTTTTGATTAAGTAATAATAACTTAAACAAATACAGGTAATTTACAAAATTAAAGTTAATTGAAAGTATGTTTTTTTTACATATTAAAAGTTTGTTTCATAGCAAAAGCAGATAACTCCACATTTCATGTTTCAGAGTTAAAAAAAAACACTCGTTTAATCTTTGTAATCTCATCAGATGACAATGTAGATGCCTGACAAATGTTGTTGTTGTTGTGATCATAAACTGTATGGATGTGATTACACAGCTTTTCGCTCACCATTGTAACGCGCTGCTTTTGCAAGGTTCCGTGAAAACGTTTCAGCTTTTATTTTCCTTTTTCACACTGAAGAAGATATCACAGGTTCATCAAGTTCGTCGAAATTATCCATCCTCGATCACTTTTAGTTAGCTTTGGCGAAACTCCTCTCAGCTAGCACATCTTTTCAAAGTGAAAGTAGCCTTGTCACCTGACCTGAATACAGCGCGCTGATTCGCTAAAATGGACTTATCGGCTTCTGTTCAAAAACAACAATGGCGCTTGTCGGCATCTGCAGTAAAACATGAACTCGCGATTAGAGCCCGACCGATATATCGTTTAGCCGATATTATCGGCCAATATGGGCCTGTCGCCAATATATCGGTATTATGCCGCCAATACACCGCCGATATAAAACATTTTTTTACAGAGCAGATAATGCAGATAAAATGCTTGAAATGGTGTAATTACTTAGTTTGTCCAGCAGCGCGCGCTCGATTGTTTGCTACTAGCGACCTGGATGAAACGCTTTAAAGCTTAAGTCTATGGAAAACCATTGAAATTTTGAACAGCCATATCTCCGTAACGGCGCAGCGGATCCGCACCAAATTCGGAGATCCCTTCAGCTCGAGGAACCCTCTCGAACGCGAATCGGGTGTACATCTCAAGGCCCTCTTTCGAATGAGACCACCCCCGCGTTGATAGCCCCCGGGGTTTGGGAGTTACGGGCGGTTAAATTCGCGGTCCGGCGCCGACCGATCTAGCGATCCCGGGGGACTGCCGACGCGCGGAGGGTGGCATTCGAAAGGGCTCCTCGAGCTGAAGGGATCCCCCGAATTTGGTGGAGATCGGCCGGCGCGTTCGCGAGATAGTGACACCAGTCAACTCTTTCACTTCAGTAAGGAGTTCTCTTGTTCAGGCAGCAGCATTCGAACGTTGTCTTATTCGACAGTAAGTGCCCCGCGAAGTGGACTTCACATGATATTCCGCCATGATTCCAGTTCCAAGGGAACGTACACGTTGCATTCAAAGGGCATTAAAGTGCGTGAGACGTGAATTTATATTTATTTACAGAGGTAATTAAATTGTCACACTTCACACTTCTCTAGTAAGTTCCGTCTGTGTGTGAAGACAGTAGCGCAAATCCGTAAATGAATGTTCCACAGTGAAATAAACTTCAACAGAATAAAGTTGAATGGAATTTAATTGAATTAAAGTTGAATAAACTTCAACTGTACTGTTCAGTGCACTGATGTCAGACTCATTTTGAATAAAGTTTATTGTTAAATGCCCTGCCTCCATCATTACATATCTTTGTCACGTCATTATAAGTGTTTGATCACCACATTTGAGTGATCATTGCAAAAAATTTGTTTATGTATATACTGTATTCTATATATAGTACCAGTCAAATGTTTGGACACACGAATGGGAAAGTGTCCAAACTTTTGACTGGTACTGTACTATAATATACACAGAGAATATCGGCGGATATATCTATATCGCCTTTTTTTTTTACTCCCAAATATCGGTATCGGCCCCAAAAAACCCTTATCGGTCGGGCTCTACTCGCGATGCCTTGAAAGTGGACAATACCGGCTTTTTTTGACAAAATGTGTTTGGGGTTTGGATCGCGCTATATGTGAAGAATAATGCACGGCAATCAGCTCTTTTTTTTTTTAAGTGGTGTTTATCGGGTTTTGCAAATAAACTCTTCATATATACATAATAAATACACAGAACACACACACATATTATGCAAACAAAAACTTTTATTTTGTATGCAATTAATCGCTTGACAGCTCTAAAATTTAGCAACGCTAAATTTTCAGCAGCTATGACTCCACGGGCCTGTACCATGAAGCCGGATTAGCTGGCTATCCAGGTAAGTTTCCATTTTGTTTGCACCAATCCTGGATTTGTGAAAGTGGCTTGGCTTTTAGCTGCGTTCATTGCCATAGAAACTTATGCTCCACAGCTAACCTGCTCCAGGGCAGGCTATGTTCTGAGTTAGAGATCTCAAACTGAAATTGGACCAATCAGATGTTAGCAAAGTGACGCATGTCTGACTCTGACACAAAAAAGTCACTCCCCCAGTTTCTCTTGCTCCAAATTAAAGGTCACTAATACTAAAAAAATGTCTGGCTTTAATGATAATTACTTAAGAGTTATTTTATATGATTTATATTATAATTAATCCATTATACTCAAGCAATTTTATTTTAAGTTATTATAAATCATTTATTTTAAATTAATGTTAATATATACAGATCGTATGTAATATAAATAAGCTGTAGAATCAATAGATAAAGCTTTAAAAATGACTACGTTACCTTACATGTTCGAGTCTCTATCGCTGTACATTTCCAACTATATAAACAAACTTAACAAGTTTCACTTGTGACTGCACTGATAAAGCTAGTTAATTTCCTTTATTTGTCCTCTTTCATGAACAAGTACTTTTTTCATTGTAAATGCATTTAAATTCATCATATTCTTCGATTTCTTAACCTTTAGCAAAATCTTTAATATGACTCCACGGGCCTGTACCATGAAGCCGGATTAGCTGGCTATCCAGGTAAGTTTCCATTTTGTTTGCACCAATCCTGGATTTGTGAAAGTGGCTTGGCTTTTAGCTGCGTTCATTGCCATAGAAACTTATGCTCCACAGCTAACCTGCTCCAGGGCAGGCTATGTTCTGAGTTAGAGATCTCAAACTGAAATTGGACCAATCAGATGTTAGCAAAGTGACGCATGTCTGACTCTGACACAAAAAAGTCACTCCCCCAGTTTCTCTTGCTCCAAATTAAAGGTCACTAATACTAAAAAAATGTCTGGCTTTAATGATAATTACTTAAGAGTTATTTTATATGATTTATATTATAATTAATCCATTATACTCAAGCAATTTTATTTTAAGTTATTATAAATCATTTATTTTAAATTAATGTTAATATATACAGATCGTATGTAATATAAATAAGCTGTAGAATCAATAGATAAAGCTTTAAAAATGACTACGTTACCTTACATGTTCGAGTCTCTATCGCTGTACATTTCCAACTATATAAACAAACTTAACAAGTTTCACTTGTGACTGCACTGATAAAGCTAGTTAATTTCCTTTATTTGTCCTCTTTCATGAACAAGTAGTTTAAGTTATTATAAATCATTTATTTTAAATGAATGTTAATATATACAGATCGTATGTAATATAAATAAGCTGTAGAATCAATAGATAAAGCTTTAAAAATGACTACGTTACCTTACATGTTCGAGTCTCTATCGCTGTACATTTCCAACTATATAAACAAACTTAACAAGTTTCACTTGTGACTGCACTGATAAAGCTAGTTAATTTCCTTTATTTGTCCTCTTTTATGAACAAGTACTTTTTTCATTGTAAATGCATTTAAATTCATCATATTCTTCGATTTCTTAACCTTTAGCAAAATCTTTAACCTTTAACCAAGGCTCATGATTGGCTGTTCACCAGTGATGTCACACATTCATGCGCACGTGCTCCACAAACTCAGGATCAAAGCCTGAGTTGACAAAGAAAGTTGATGATCGGCATCATGGTACCAACAAAATTGGAGTGGTTTGGTTTTGTCAACTCGAAACTAATCCTGTAACTCTGAATTTGTTCATCTACCATCATGGTACAGGCCCCAGTCTTTAGTGTTGCGTGATCCTTCAAAAACCACTATGACATGCCGATTTGGTGCTCAAGAAACATTTTATTATAATTTATATTAAACAATTGTGCTGCTTAATTATTTTAGTGGAAACTAAATTTTTTCCAGCATTATTATTATAAAGTTCAAAAGAACAGCATTTATTTGAAATATAAGTCTTTTGTAACAATATAAATGTCTTTACACTGTCACTTTTGATCAATTTACTGCATCCTTGCTGAAGGAAATATTCAGTTCTTTAAAAAAAACCAACAAAATTGGAGTGGTTTGGTTTTGTCAACTCGAAACTAATCCTGTAACTCTGAATTTGTTCATCTACCATCATGGTACAGGCCCCAGTCTTTAGTGTTGCGTGATCCTTCAAAAACCACTATGACATGCCGATTTGGTGCTCAAGAAACATTTTATTATAATTTATATTAAACAGTTGTGCTGCTTAATTATTTTAGTGGAAACTAATTTTTTTCCAGCATTATTATTAGAAAGTTCAAAAGAACAGCATTTATTTGAAATATAAGTCTTTTGTAACAATATAAATGTCTTTACACTGTCACTTTTGATCAATTTACTGCATCCTTGCTGAAGGAAATATTCAGTTCTTTAAAAAAAAATCTTGCTGACCCTGAACTTTTGAATGGCAGTGTAAGTGTTTTTTTTTTTAATTACACTAGTACAATTTTTTTCACTAGTTTTCAACTTGTAAACAAGTGAAACAAAATATGTGTTGCTTCTTGCTGCTGTTGTAAATTTGTCATATTTTGAGAGATATAATGTTTTGTATTTTAACTGAAATCTTATTATTAATAATACTTAAGAATAGAAAAGTGCTCTAGGTCAGTGCTCTGTACCTTTGTGTCTTCAGGTGAGCGTGTAGGGGGCTTCACGGTGGTCTGTAAGGATGCTGAAGAGGCTAAGCGTGTGGAATCCCAGCTGAAAATTCTCATTCGGCCCATCTACTCCAACCCCTTACTTCAACCTTGCTGAAAGAAAAATTCAGTTCTTTAAAAAAAATCTTGCTGACCCTGAACTTTTGAATGGCAGTGTAAGTGTTTTTTTTTTTTTAATTACACTAGTACAATTTTTTTCACTAGTTTTCAACTTGTAAACAAGTGAAACAAAATCTGTGTTGCTTCTTGCTGCTGTTGTAAATTTGTCATATTTTGAGAGATATAATGTTTTGTATTTTAACTGAAATCTTATTATTAATAATACTTAAGAATAGAAAAGTGCTCTAGGTCAGTGCTCTGTACCTTTGTGTCTTCAGGTGAGCGTGTAGGGGGCTTCACGGTGGTCTGTAAGGATGCTGAAGAGGCTAAGCGTGTGGAATCCCAGCTGAAAATTCTCATTCGGCCCATCTACTCCAACCCCCCTATGAATGGAGCTCGTATCGCCTCCACCATTCTCAACACGCCTGAACTCTACAAAGAATGGTGAGTCCTGAGATAAAGTCCCATCACAAACACAGCCAATGAGAACTGAGCTCTACAGACTGTCGCTTTACTGTTTTTCTCTTAGGCTCGTGGAGGTGAAAGACATGGCCGACCGCATCATTAAGATGAGGGAGATGCTTGTGTCGAACCTGAAGAAGGAGGGCTCCACTCAAAACTGGCAGCATGTCACTGACCAGATCGGAATGTTCTGCTTTACGGGACTCAAACCGGAGCAGGCAAGTCAAGTGGAAGTGTATTCTGGGAATCTTTGATAAGACCTCAGCTATTTTCACTATCAGCCTTTTCTCACTGGCTTTTCTCTGCTTGTCTTCTTTATGGCTCTTTGTCAGGTGGAGCGTCTGATTAAAGAATTCTCTATATACATGACAAAAGACGGCCGGATCTCTGTGGCTGGTGTGACGTCTGCAAACGTGGGATATCTAGCACACGCCATCCATGCTGTTACCAAGTGAAGCTGGCTGCTGAAACTGTAGTTTCAGCAGACAGAGAGCAAGAAAAAGTCATTTAAATGATTTAAAGTCTTCTGCTGCATGTCTTTTAGGACCAGATATGAAATAGGACTAATGTAGACTTCCAGTTCACTTGATTTGGTATTATTAATGTTAATTCATGACTCTGAATGTGAGAAAATCAATAAATGAAGGCAGGATTCTTCCTTTCAAAGTGATAAAAACAAGCTTTAAAGGATATCGCTTATCATGATTTCCTGTGTCAGAACTGATAAGAATGTCTTTTTTTTTTATGGTACAAAATGTTCAGATAGAACAGTTAATGACATTTTAAAAATCATGTTTTTGTTTTCAAACCAATAACTAAATAAGAGTGATTGAAAAGTTACCCCATATGCTTTAGAGAAATCATTGAAAGGAGTAAACCAGATTTCATGTTTGGACATTAATTGTAAAATCTTTGAAGGACTGTAACCAGTTTAACATGGTCATTTCACCTAGAGGAGCATAAACCATTACACTTATCAAACTGATGATTCGGCATCAAAGGTCTTCTTGAGCCATAACACATTCTTAGACATGTTTATGACTGTAAGGCACTTATTCTATACTGCAGCGTAAGCTCATTATTAGTAATGATAGATTGTCCATAATGTGTGCACCACATGTGTTCTGGTGTAATTTAATATACATTTATCTTGCACTTTTGTCTAGAAGTTCCAAATGTCACACACAGATCATTTCAAAAATCATTAGGCATTCACACTAATTTTGTGTTTTGTCCTGGCCATAAAACTCATATGTCAAACTTTTTTTTTTTAAATTGTCACTGCATCTGTGGACAAAATCGAATTAAGATTCATTTTGGAATGAAAACTGAACAAAGTATAACTGATATTTCAGTAGTTAATTGATGCTTTAAGAAAAGCTTTACGTGTTTAGTGTGTGGATGTTGATAATGTTGAACATGCCATGTTTGTACGGATTATTCAGGTTTGAAAAACTGTTCAAATATATATATTTGTATAACTAATAATTGTGTTCCTAAAGCAAATTTATGAAATTTCTCCCGAAGTTCTCCGGAATAGACATCGAAATGTCACGAGTAATACTGTATGACTCTGTTTAAACAATGAACAAAAGAATAAAGGTGAGCTCAACGAAAACTCGAGTGTTTAATTTTTTAGAGAAAGCTTATGTAAACATCATTTTGTGGGTCACATGATCGTATTTTATAATAAAGCTACTTCTAAGTATGGTGCACCGGAGCCAGTCGAGGCCTCGGGCTGCAATAGTTGAGAGTCTGGTAACGGGAGGCTTCTCTCCTGGCAAGATTATCGCTACTGCTCGCAATCCAGATGGAGCCGAGGTAATGCTGTGAGCAGACAGTAGTAGGCCTATTTGCATTAGGCCTACTATACAAACATTAGAAACCAGCCCCAGATCATTTACAGTCATCTTAGCTGCAGGAGAACGTGCACATGCCTAGTTGAGAATTAGGATCAACATGCATTATTTAAACATGAACATTTTAGGTTGTTACATATTATTTAGCTTTTTAGTGATAAATAAATTTGTAAAAGAATAGATATTTCATGTAGTTTAATTATTACGCGGACCTAAAGGCCACACGTGTAATAATTATAAAAGAAAAAAAGTTTACAATAGTTTAAAAGGCCTGTTTGTTTTATAGGAATTGCAAATGTTGGCAGAAGAACATCAAAACACACATTATTAAACTGGGTAAGTACTAAAGCACCGTCTAATCTGGATAAGTGCTTCTCGGCTGGTTTTGCTTCTTGACCCAGTTTTTTATTGGACATTAGGTGGCGAGCTAACATAACACACATTTGTATTGTTCAAAAAAAATCCCTCAAGGGTTAAATTAAAGGATTAACATTACCATGAACTACCATAAAATCGACAGTTTTATAAATGCATAAACAACAACAAATGTGTCTGCCTTAAACTTAATGAAAACGGGGAAGAGTCAGCTTTTCTTTTACCATACATTTTTTTCTTAATGATTTAGTCACTAAATTTTAGTGGATGAGGGCATGTATGTTGCCTAGTTTTTCTCCCCTCTGTGGAAAAAAATAAAATAAAAAAGAACTAGCTACCCATTTTTGGCTAGTGACACCAGTTATGAACTGTTGATCTAGAAGAAGCTGTATTTGAAATTAAGAGTTTGTTTATCTTACTCTAATTGTGGATGTCTCTGTTGCTAGATGTTACATGTCAGGAGAGTATAGAGAGAGCTGCATCTGAGGTGGAACAGCTTGTTCAAGAGGAAGGTCTGAACTGTCTCATCAACAATGCTGGAATTAATGTTGTTGCCAACCTTGAGACAAGATGTTGGAAAACTTCCATACCAACTCTGTTACCTCGTTGATGATCACCAAGTTTTCATTTCTCAAATTAAATCCAGACACAATATGCACACATATCTACTCTCAACACAAATGTCTGAAAACGTTCGGACTTACTGAACTTGTCATGCAGGCCATGCTCCCACTGCTGAAGCGAGCAGCTGCAAAGGGCACAGGGAAGGGGATGGGCATTCACAGAGCAGCAGTCATTAATATGACGTCTCTACTGGGTTCAACTGAGCTGTACTGGGGTGATCGTGCCAACACCTTCAAATGGTACCCATACAGAACATCAAAGATTTGTGATAGTGTTCCTGGAGCTTAATGTCAAGATAAAAGTGTTAATTCCCAGGGAAGGGACAAAGTAATATGTGTTTACACTGAAAGTCAATTTGGATATTCATGAACATTTATAGGGATAATGAAAATTCTGTCATTAATTACTCACCCTCATGTCGTTCTAAACCCATAAGACCTTCATTCATCTTCGGAACACAAATTAAGATATTTTTGATGAAATCTGAGAGACAGCTACGTAACTACCATATTCAAGGCCCAGAAAGGTAGTAAGGACATTGATAAAATAGTCCATGTAACATCATTTATAATCGTAAAGTACAGCAAGGCATGACAGTCCTCAGAAAAAGACAATAAAAACTACCTTTTAGCCTATTTATTATTTATTTATAGCTTTGTAAAGCATAAAAATGTTGTAGGTGGCTTTTCACATTAAAGACTGTACTGACATTAAATGAGTTAGCTATTATTGTTAAATCATAAAACTGTATATGTATGAATAAAGCTGTATTATGTAATTGTACTGTGTTTGCTTCAGTTTTTTTGCTTGCTCTGACCTAGATCAAACAAAACAGATCAAAAACATGTTTCACAGATTTGGTTGCTAACCACATGTGTGTATTTCTAAATATCCAATAAGACTATAACTAGAAAATTAGACCAGATACACACTCTGTCCATCAGGTGGAGGTTCATTATGAGGAACTGAGCCACCGACTGTCTCCTAGCACCTCTTGCACTAACCTGGGCAGTAGTTTAGATCTAGCTAGCATGGCAGATCTGGAAGAGGAGAACATCCAGGGATCTCTGCGCTTTTCACTATTCTACGATCAGCTGCAGTCCAAACTGGTGGTGACGGTACTGGACGCCCATGATCTAGCCATGCGAGACTTCAGTCATAGTGTGGGGCACAGGGAAGGGGATGGGCATTCACAGAGCAGCAGTCATTAATATGACGTCTCTACTGGGTTCAACTGAGCTGTACTGGGGTGATCGTGCCAACACCTTCAAATGGTACCCATACAGAACATCAAAGATTTGTGATAGTGTTCCTGGAGCTTAATGTCAAGATAAAAGTGTTAATTCCCAGGGAAGGGACAAAGTAATATGTGTTTACACTGAAAGTCAATTTGGATATTCATGAACATTTATAGGGATAATGAAAATTCTGTCATTAATTACTCACCCTCATGTCGTTCTAAACCCATAAGACCTTCATTCATCTTCGGAACACAAATTAAGATATTTTTGATGAAATCTGAGAGACAGCTACGTAACTACCATATTCAAGGCCCAGAAAGGTAGTAAGGACATTGATAAAATAGTCCATGTAACATCATTTATAATCGTAAAGTACAGCAAGGCATGACAGTCCTCAGAAAAAGACAATAAAAACTACCTTTTAGCCTATTTATTATTTATTTATAGCTTTGTAAAGCATAAAAATGTTGTAGGTGGCTTTTCACATTAAAGACTGTACTGACATTAAATGAGTTAGCTATTATTGTTAAATCATAAAACTGTATATGTATGAATAAAGCTGTATTATGTAACAAATTTGAATATTCTGATCTCTTGGTGGCAGAATAGTGTTATTTCTTTACACAAATTTCAAGACATAACTATTTTCTTATAAACACATGCACATACACACAGTAAATAAACAGTTCAGCTTAGTCCATATCTTTATGCTTAGCTATATCTCACTGCACAGAACAGTTATGCATCATAATAATCAATCTTCTGTTTTTATTTTATTATAGAATCATCTACAGTGTTTTTCATATACATATACATTTCTATGAATATTATTTTGTTCTAAGAGGCAAATGGAGGTTCTTCCATATACAATACTACTCTTTTCCATAAGCAATTATCTAATCTCACATGCTGTGGCTATTTGGATACAGGCAGTGATAAACTGGCCATTGAATTTGCACAGTGTAGTAGTAAAGAAAGAAGAAGAGGGCAGTTCTACATGAAACGCATCATATCCATCTTATGTTTCAGCTGTAGATGCAAGAAAGTAACATAGATTAAGCCTGTTTAATAAGATCTGAATGAACAAGTGATCAAACAGGTTTGCCCTTGTGTTTGCTGATCATCTGTCAGGCGATCGCTGTCAACTGCGTCTCAGTATGGATCTCGGTCGTAGTTTATTCGCAAAATGGAACTAATGGAGGAAAATTAAAGCTGGAAAAGGTAGGGTTTCTGCCTTTGGTTCTTTTATTAGTGCTTTCCTTTTTAAAATAAATTTAGTACACATAAGCCTGCAAGAATTCACACTTGTCTTTCCCTGAACAGTATCTCAAAATATATTTTGTTTACTTTATATATTATGTAAAATACTATATTACTAACAGTGTATACAGTATTATATCAATCTTATTCTTGTCTGGATAAATATGAATATCAACCAATATCAATAATTTCAACAAAAGTAACTTTATGTCCTTCATTTCCAGGTCTGTACATGGCAGAAAGACATGATTTTCTTTGCCGTTTTGGGTCTGTCCTTCAGAGAAATTCAACTGTCATTTTCAGAGGAATTGGAATATAGTATTTTGGGCATATCTGTTGTCCTTTTCTTTATAGCCCTCTGCCTTTTGATATGGCAGATTTACCGCTACTGGTCACGGTTACCTGTTTCACGAAGACCTGGTAAATTCTCATGCAAATGAGAATGATTGATTTTTATATTTGACCTAATATTACACAAGATTAGTACATAATATAAAACGTGTAGTTTTAGATAAGCATGTTGTATTTTTGGCTTAGATGCACAGTATTGTATAAGAGTAACGTTATTATTTATTATATCTAGAGTACTGTTCAAACGTTTGAGGTCAGTAGGATATTTTTGTTGTTGTTGAATACTTAAAATGAATACTTTTATTGAAAAGTTGATCAGATGGGACAGTAAAGACATTTATAATGTTACAAAAGATCGTTATTTCAAATGCATTGTTCTTTTGAACTTTCTATTCATCAAATAAATAAAATTGTTGTTTCCACAAAAAATATTGATAAACACCAAAGCAGTACATTACAATGATTTCTGAAGGATCATGTGACACTAAAGACTGGAATATTACTGTTTTTATTGTATTTGTGATCAAATAAAAATGTAACCTTGGTTAGCATAAGAGACTTCTTTCAAAAACATTAAAATACGTACTGACCCAAAACTTTTGAAAGGTGTATCAAATAAAAAGTTACAGAAGACATGCTAATGAGGTTTATGCAGAATATCTATCAACATCTATTAGATTCCAGTGAATATTTTGTTAGCAGATAGCCTGTCGGCTAGGAGCGGAGGTTTTCAGTATGCTACACAAACAAATGACGCTAAGGTAAGATTCATTTGCATAAACCATCATTATCTTCATAACCTGGAATGCATACATTTTGTACTGTGTTTGCTTCAGTTTTTTTTAAACTGCACTGTTAATTGTGCTGCAAACTGATACATATTTATGCCGTCATCAACCCGGAACTAAAGTTCGATTCAGTTCGATTTGTGAATCGGCTCAACTGGTTACTTTCTGAGAAACAGCTCAAAAGAACGATTCGTTCAAGAACCGAACATCACTAATTTCTATAGCTTTAATTAGACATAATTTCTAGTTTCTGTTTTTAAGTTTAGTATTCATATTTTACTTGAATTCCAGCTTTATTTCAATTACCAAGAACGATTTTAATAGTTTTAGTTAACATACGTCTGCTACAGCAACGATGACACTGAGCTTTTCTGAAAGAAGTGGTACGATTGTGTGATATTGCTTAACTATGGAAGCCCGTTTCCACCACTGAATAAAAAAATTAAAAAGGTAATTGCAACTTTTTATCTCACAATTCTGACTTATATCTCACAATTGCGAGTTTACATCTTGCAATTCTGACTTTTTTTCACAGAATTGCCTGATGCAAACTCGCAATTCTGACTTTTTTTCTCAGAAATGTGAGATATAAACTCGCAATTGTGAGAAATGAAGTCAGAATTGCAAGATATAAACTGGCAACTCTGACTTTTTCCACAGAATTGCATGATATAAACTCGCAATTGTGTGTTATAAAGTCAGAGTTGCGAGATATAAACTCACAATTCTGAGAAATGAAGTCATTATGGAAAGAATCCGCGCAAAGGATCATGGGGGCCCGAAGTGTCCATCAGTTGTACCCTCCGAAATCCTTCATTCCGAAGGGCCCTCTGAAGTGGCCAGTTTTGAGCACTTCGGTTTGGAACGACCTTTCAATATGGCGGCCACCATATTAGCCTAATATGGTGGCCGCCATATTGAAAGGTCGTTCCAAACCGAAGTGCTCAAAACTGGCCACTTCAGAGGGCCCTTCGGAATGAAGGATTTCGGAGGGTACAACTGATGGACACCGAACGCACCGTTAGCCTAAAATCACAATTCTGAGAACATATCATTCTTTTTTTTTTCTCCTCAGAACTGGAATTTCAGGTTTAATTTTTCAGTGGAATTTAATACTCACAATTGTGAGTTTATATCTCACAATTCTGAGAAAAAGAGTCACAAACAGAAAAAGAGTCACAAATACAAACTCGCAATTGCGAGAAAAAAAGTCAGAATCGCGATACAACTCGCAATTGCAAGAAAAAAAATCGGAATTACTAAACAATTCGGCCTTTTTATCTCGCAATTCTGACTTTATAACTCGCAATTATGAGTTTATATCTCGCAATTCTGACTTTTTTTGTCAAAAAGTCAGAATTTTTAGATAAAAAGTCGCAATTACCTTTTTTTTTATTATTATTCAGTGGCGGAAACGGGCTTCCATACTTAATTCCATTCCATTCCTTCCGTTTAAATACAAAGTATTGCCAGTCTATGAATTTTTTGCTCCGTCAATGGAAAATAATTTCAAACAAATCTACAGCAGAACCGTTGCAGCACACAGTATGGTGTTTTATTCATTAAATGAACAATTTTTCGAACATTTTTCATTGAACAAATGACCCACTCAGTTATGCCACCTACTGGCATACCGATGAATCTTTCCTTACTGATAGCCTTTAATTGAATACATTAATTTATGCATTATAAACTAACAATGAACAAAAGTAAATTTACATTTTAACATTACCCAGCTTAATAAATCTTGTAAAATTACTTTTAAATTATCTTTAAAGTTGGCATGAAATGGAAGTTGCGATTGTCTTTTCTTCTCTGCTGTGACGTATATCTGAGTGAAACAGCATCTGAAATGAGAGGGCGGGACTTGATTTCGTCCTTCGGGAATTGATTGGATCGTTGGAAGCTGGGGCGTCGCAAACAAAATGGAGGCAGATCTGAATGCCAGTTTGCAGATTCACAGCCGACATCCAAGCATGAATAAATGTTTTATTTATTAAGGAGGGCAACGACGATCAATGGCACAAAAGAGAGAGAGAGACTGCCTGAATGACTGAGCGCGTCCTCCATCAGGTTAAGTCATATTCATGAAAAAAATTAGTTTGCCATGTCCTAAGAGTAATGTTGTCATAATAACCTAATATCTTTTCAATGTTTTGGGGTAAAGTACTCCCTCATGACTGGTGTCAGTGCTATAAAGTGAAGCATCGGCTTCAGCTTTTCCCCCTGTCATTTATCCTAACATTTACCCCTCACGTCACTAACTCCGTCCCTTGCGCCATAGCTCGTGACCGGAAGAGAAGATGAGTCGTTTTGACGGGGAGGGGAGGTAAACGTTTTGATTAAAGATTATGAGGGCACATGGATTTAAAAAAAATAATGAAGTGCACGGATAAATTATTTATAATAAACACTACAGTATTCCATTAAAAAAATAAGAATTTTCAATTTTGATTTCATGGTGACTAAACTGTTTGTTGATTGTACTATCACAGCTCTCTATGCCAAAACCAGCATTTCCTGCAACCACTGCAGACTTCGACATCAGAGGACAAAACAGAAGAAGCGTTGGGAGGTGACTGTGTTCAATGAGGTCCTGACCTTTGTGTTGCCAGATCAACAGATCAGAGAGTGCACCATTATAGTGTCTGTTTACGAAATTCAGCCTTCAAAGAATTCTTCCAAACGTTTGATTGGTCACATCCACATCAAAAAGGGCAAAACCTTCGAAAATGATCACTGGAAACTTATGATGCAATCACTACGACAGCCAATCGCTAAGTGGCATTTAATCTTCATCTGAATACACCTCAAATGTATTGATGCTTCCAGTTCCCGAGGTGGGAGGTCGAGGTCGTACTTCCGGTGTTCTGACGATTTGTGCTACCCTGTCAGATTTTGCTACCTCACATTAAAACAGATGGTAGCATAATTCGATAGCGAAACGTGTTACCTATCAGATTTTGCTTCCAGCATGATATTAATAAGGTGTGAGGTTTTATTAACATGTACACCTACCCTTACAGTAGGATAAATACAGTGTTGGTAGCCTAATCTGATGGGTAGCATTATTTGTCAGAACACCGGCATGTATGCCACTGTGTCATCTCAAACAATGAACTGTGTTTAATAGCATCATATGGTGGAAATCTAAAACATTTTTGGAATACAGTGGCTGACTATTTTGTCTTGCTAAGTTAATTTCATTGCTGCCATTTACTGTATTTTAAAAGCAAATGAGATGTATTTACATTCTTTGCTTAATTTAGAGATGTTTGTAATGACGCACAATAAGATATTCAATTCAAGGTGATATTTACCTTGATTTTTCTTCATTTTCAAACCACATCGTGTCTCTTTTCATCTCAAGCATGCCCTCCACGGACACTGCTTGCTTTTGGTGTTTTAAAACCTGCTAAATCAGCTGTATATTGATGTTGATGTTTTCGAATGACAGGGTACCAACTGTATCCACAAGATGGCTCTCTAACACTGAGATTTATGAAGCTTATCTTTTTTTTTCACGTCAACACGTCAGACATCAGACTGAAGCATTTGAAAAGCTGGACTGAAGTCACTTTGTTGTTTTAGGGTACATATAGAGTTCATATATATACTCGTAACAATATCCTCATACTAACGCCCCACCACAATTCTAATAGACCAGGAGAAGAGTTTGACCAGCTGAAATAGAGATAAATACCGGTAACATAAGCACATCCACATAAATGTGATTTAGCAAGTCTGCAATGCATATTTAAATATTTAACTGACAGTAACCTGTCACCATTTTGGATTGAACAGCATTTATTTCCCCTCATCTATCTCCACACTGAATGTGTCTATATAATGAAGGATGTCTCACTGATGGATTTGTGCTGCAAAAGTTGCACACATCTAGGATAACAGCATTTGGAAGGAGAACAAACCCACACTACCATTTAAACAGATGAGCGTCTCAGTGGCACATTTAGTTTTGGCCTGCCTCCAGATAGTTTGTTTGAAGTTACTTCTGAGCCACTGGTTCAGTCTTCTTGTAGACAAGTAGTGAATTAAGGCAAACATCACGACTTTGACTCATAATGAGCAGGGCTGAACAGATGTTAAGGCACCTCTGCTGCTCAAGGCCATTCCCAGGCATTACATCTCTCTCTTCAAGACTGTTTGGGAAACTGTTCCTCCCACAGTCTGTTAATGAAGGTCACGATGGGATTTTGGGGGAAAGGGTGAGCATGAGAAATCTGGGGCCTTGGAAGGGAGGAATGCATTCCTCTTTTGTCGCTTTTGTTTAAAACCACAATATTACTTGTCTTTTAAGAACCCAGCAGGGTTTATAAATGTCAAGGACATTTTACCTCACCGAAAGTCATGTTTTACTTGACCCTTAATCATTATAAGGGGAGAATGTTAGCACCTAGATAAGTTCATCATTATCCAAAAAATTATTATTATTTAACTTTTAGGTTAACATGCCATTGAGAAGTTTGGGGCCAATACGATTTTTGTTGTTTCAGAATTTCTGTTGATGTGTTACTATTTGTATCGTGGGTGTCTTTTATATATTTGCATATTATACTAGCGTGAATACACCAATTTAAACACTTGATGTCATTTTGTTTTGTATTGTATTGGGCGTTGGCTACCATTCATTCTACAATTATATTTGTACACTGTGTACATTGACT
Organism: Sinocyclocheilus grahami; assembly: GCF_001515645.1. Taxonomy (NCBI): domain Eukaryota; kingdom Metazoa; phylum Chordata; class Actinopteri; order Cypriniformes; family Cyprinidae; genus Sinocyclocheilus; species Sinocyclocheilus grahami. Next base: position 979,193 of record NW_015505404.1, read on the forward strand.
TTTACAAATACACTGAATATTGAAAATTGAGGCACGCAATTTGACATGAAAGTATTTCAGCTTCACATGGAAGTCAGGCTAATTAAAAATATATATATTTAAAACGTACACCTGTTGTCTGTTCCTATTCAATCTTCACTATGTTGCAAGCCGAATTGAAACAGACTTATATGTCAGAAGAAATGCCTTAAAGTGTTTTTTTGTTATCTGTATCATTATCAGGGGAGAGTGTTAGCATCTAGATAAATTCATTACCCAAAAGTTATTATTATAATTATAATATAGTATAATTATTATTTATGTTTTAGGTTAAACCGCGACCATTCAAAAGTTTGGGGTCAGCAAGATTTAAAAGAAATTAATACTTTAATTACATAATGGAATAAATTACATTATAAAATATATTAAAATAGAAAATAGTCATTTTAAATTCTAATAATTTCAATATACATATAAAACATATAAAAAATAAACCTCATACATCATCCGCCCGGAGCTGCTTCCAGTGTACAACAGTGAGCGCAAGCTAGATTAAATTAAATTAAGTTTTAAATATGGTTATTTTTCTTACAAAAATGCATCAATTCGCTACAGGAGGCATTTGTTCACCCCCCGGAGACATGTGAGGCACTTTTTATTATGGATTGATGTGTTTTATTTCACTTATTTTGGACTGTTGCACTGCAACATTAATGGCACCGCTGACTGCCATTAAACAGCTTGGAAGATCAAAGTCAATTTTTAATATAACTCCGACTGGATTCATCTGAAAGAAGAAAGTCATGTACACCTAGGATGCCTTGAGGGTGAGTTATTCATGGGCTAATTTTCATTTTTGGGTGAACTAACCCTTTAAACTTGCCTCCAGTGGAATATCGTTACAGAATACTTGACCGAAAAAATTAACCCAGCAGTTGCACTTCTGCAGTAACGGCAAGGCCATGGGACGATTGAGGATTATGTGGAGGATTTTTGTGGACTGTGCCATTTAGTAGACTTTAATGATGTGGCACTTAAAGAAATTTTCCGTTGGACTTCGACAAGTTAATGCCACGTCACACTCCTCACTGGACTCTGGCTAAATATATTGACTTTGCACTCCGGTTGAGTGGTTCCTCGTTTACTGCGGGGCTTGCGGATGAGGAACCCTGCAATCCTACAGTACTCACTACACCAGAGTGCCAGCCCAGAGTCTCTTCGCAAGATGGCCGCCACTCAAGAGTCTCCTCCGAAAATGGCAACCAGCCCAGAGTCTCTTCGCAAGAGTGCCGCCACACCCGAGTCACCGGCCAAGATGGCTGTCACTCCTGAGTCCCCAGCCAAGATGGCCGCCACGCCTGAGTCTTGCCACGCCACAGTTGTCACGTCAGAACCTCGTCATGTCAAGGCTGCCACTCCAGAGTCTAGACTCATCATGGCTGCCACGCCAGAGCCTTGTCACGCCATGGCCACCTTGTCAGAACCCCGTCATGCCACGGATGCCATGCAAGTTTCCTCTAAGAATTTTTGTTTTTTTTTGGGGGGGGGGGGGGGGGGGGGGGGGGGGCGGTGGCTGGGTGTCCAAGTTCTCTCTATCACTTATTGAATAACTATGTTTAGTGTTAAGTTAAATTTCCACAATCGTTTGTTCGATTTACAAACAAATGGCTTTCATGACCCTGTAGCGTCTGGACCACTCCAACACACAATATATATTGGGTATAGTACCCAAGCTTGGGGCAGGATTGACGAGACTGATTGCCAGTGTGATGGATCCACCTCTGATATTAGTGCGAGCGGCTGGCATCCCACTGGCCTCTCACAAGCCTCACAGCCTTATCACTCTCAAGCCCGGCAGGTATCCCACTGTCTGCTGCACTGCCTGTGATGGCGGTCGCCATTTTGAGTGCTTGGGCTACACACTGCTCTCCTCTCCTGTCCACGAATCTGCGCCAGAGGCCTCTCCTGTTCATGACTCCTCTCCAGTGCCTCCAGAGGTGGCGGCTTACGCTGCAGAACCTTCCGAAGTGGTGGTGCCCACTTCTGAACTCACAGTCTGCCCTGTCATGGCCAAGGAGGCCATCCATGAACTCTTTGCCTGTACTGTCACGGCCATGGAGGCTGTCCATGAACTCTCTCTTTGTCCTTTCATGGCCAACAATACCATCTCGGAACTGTCTACCTGTCTTGTTACGGCCGCAGAGGCCATTGTTAACCTCTCTGTGCTCTCTGTTCCAGTCCCGCCTGATCCGCCGTGGGGGTTCTCTGCACCATTGGCTCCACTGAAGTGGTCATCGGCTCCACCCTGACTTCCATTGTTCCACATTCTGCCACTGCTCCACGGTCCAGGCCCACCACTGCTCCACAGTCTAGACCTGCCTCTGCTACATGGCCCAGATCCACCATGGCTCCACTGCCCAGGTCTGTCATTGCCCCATGGTCCAGGTCCACCATTGCTCCACAGTCCTGGTCCTCTGCCATGCCGTGATCCAGGTCCTGTTCCTCTGCATGGACCTGGCCCCCCCGTCCCTCCCCCAGTTTCACCTCAGCTCCACCACCCTCCTGGACTTTTTGGGTTTTGTTTGGGTTGGGTGTTACGTTAGGGCATCTGGAGCCACCCTTAAAGGGGTGGATATGTCACGCTGGTTTTGGGTTTCGTTTCAAGTTCATGTTTTCATGTCTTTTATTTTGTAGTTTAGTCCTGGTTCCTGGTTAGTCATGTGGTTCCCTTGCCCTCATGTATTCCTGCTATTGGTTCCTTTGTTCTATGTGTCTTGTTCTGATTGGTTATTATCTAATCTTGTGGTTTTTGTTCTGCTTTGTGATTGGTTGCTTTAGTCATATGCTTTAGTTCTCATTAGTTGGTTGGTTTGTGTCATGTAACCCTTTTTGTTTGGTATTTATAGCCCTTATTTTGCCAGTGTCTCTTGTTGAGTATTGTCCCTGTAATCTTCTGTTGGTGAGTTCATGTTTCTGTTTTGTTCATGTCAAGACAAATCAAAGTCTAGACTTTATTTGTTTGTATTTTGGATGTCACTTTTGGACTTGAAACTGCACATGGGTTCTTAAACTCGCCTCCAGTGTAATATCGTTACAAGCAGCAGTATGCAAATTAGGATGGATCAAATCTTTTAGGTCTGTTAAAAAATAAACCCTGTTACTTTTGCTTTGTCCCTGACAGGATGGGATGTGATGTAACTATTTATAAAGCACTAATGATTTAGGACAAACTCCAGCAGCAGGAGCCACATAACTAGAATTCCTCCACCTAGAAAAGTAGACCAACCTAAGAAAGATTATGTAGACAACAGATTAAATAATAACATATATTCATATTTATTTGAATTTCTCTGATTATCTCTGCCCCATAGGCTTTTATTGTAAGTGCATTACTATAAATGCATTTGCCTAATTTTTTTCTTTCTTTTCTTTTACAAATTACAAAGTTGATGCTGGCTCTAAAGCTTAATGTACATTTAACCTAACATTAATACGAATAATCATAACAATAATATCCATAGAAATTATTATTATTATTATTATCATTATTATTGTTGGTGTTGCTGCGGTTGATAATGAGCTGCAAAGTATGTTATTTTTACTGTAAAAGTCTAACTGAAATTGTAAGGACTTATTATAATTAATAGTTAAATTACTTTTAATAGCTGTCATAAAACAGTATAATGCAACACAGGTTATAATCCAAACAACAGGTTTATTGCAGGTTGAAACAGACAAACGTGGATAGAAGATGAGTAACTGGTCAAAGGATTAATGCAGAGGTAATGTTACCCAACTTGAAAATGTTCTGAGGTAGTTGAAAATCTATACATATTAATTACGGTATATTTATCGCTCCATATGGGATTAAAATATGGGATATGGCCTGATATGTATGTATAAGAAGGATATTTTCAGGCTGTGCGTTTATGAGGGTCTTGTGGTATAGCTGTTCCAGACCACTTCTGTTACTGCAGTCACATATGATATGTAGAGTTGGCTCACACACTGCTTACGCAACACTAATGAATCAGCCCAGGGCATAATGGCCACCGTTGCACACTGTTGAGAAGATTATTATTGTTGTTGTTGTCGTTGTTTTTGTTGTTTCAGTACTTGATTTCTGTTTATGTGTTGCTATGTGTTGTGTATTGGGTGTGTCTACAAATATATGTGTACAATATACAGCATGAATAGATCTATTAACAACATTAACATTTTTTTGTATTGTATTGTACTGTGTTGGGTGTACCATTCATTCTACCATTGTATTTGTACACTGGAGTGTACAAATAAACTGAATATTGAAAACTGAGGCACGTAATTTGACATAAAAACCTATATTTTAATTTCACTTGGCAATTATTAACAAGTAAAAAAAAAAAAAATTCACGTGTTGTCTGTTCCTGTTCACTTCGTTGCAAGCCAAAATGAAACTGAAACTGACTTTTATGAAGTGCTTTGGACTATAATTTTTTTAAGAACTTTTTTTTTTAATTACATAAGCCAAGGCCCTTCCAGCTAGCAGTGCTCCAAAATCTATTTCTTCACAAATACAAACAGACCTTTGGACAGCAACTAAATCAGGATGTCATGACTTAAAATTGGAGTAGTGGGTCAAAGTGAAATTTAGAGAAACTCAGAGACTGAACATGCATTTAACTTTTTTTATTTTACTGTTTTTTTTTTTATTTTATAATTTTTTCTTAAAGATTTCTCTCTTTATGGCTTTAAATAAATGAAATAATATGAACTATAAACATAAACAATTGTGGTAGAATTTTACTGGGCAGATTAAAGAGATTCCAGTTGATTTGAGGCATTCAGACATCAAGAAACATTTTTTTAAAGACCAACAGGCTTCACACTGCAGGAAATCCAAACAAAGCAGGAACAGGAATTCTGTTTTTCAGATTCCATTCTCTGTCCCACAACATTCTACACAGTCCCAAAAACCTGTGAAGTGGAAACGTAACTGTGTAAATTCAATAGAATTAGACAAGATGTGAAACAAACTCAACTGAAGATCTTGCAGTGAACAAAAGCTAATCTTGGCTAATCCCACAGACAGTTATTGCAGTTATTGCAGACATACTGGAAAGTACTTTCTTAAACTGGCAAGCACTAATTTGATTGGCCGACTCTGAGCAACTTCTGGAAATAAGGTCATATCTGTGTTTTTTTTATTTTTTATCAGGCTGCCTGGAAATGAAGTTGCGTGACGGATGTCAAGTCAAGCCAAGGCACCTTTATTTATATAGCGCTTTTAACAATACAGATTGTGTCAAAGCAACTGTAAAGCATTAATTAAAGCAAAGTGACAATAGTAAACACTCATTTTTCAGTTAAAGGCAGTTCATCATTGAATTCAGTGATGTCATCATCCAGCTCAGTTCAGTTTAAATTATATCTGTGCAATCAAGTCAATGATATCGCTGGAAATGAAGTGTCCCCGACTAAGCAAGCCAGAGGCGACAGCGGCAAGGAACCAAAACTCCATCGGTGACAGAATGGAGAAAAAACCTTGGGAGAAACCAGGCTCAGTCGGGGGGCCAGTTCTCCTCTGGCCAGACGAAACCAGCAGTTCAATTCCAGGCTGCAGCAAAGTCACATTGTGCAGAGGACTCAACTGACTCCTGTGGTCTTGTTCCGGTGGCCGTTTGAGACAAGGTCTTTACTGAGGATCTGTATCTGAGGCTCATCTAGTTGTCCTGGGGCCGGTTGCATAAACGGTTTAGACTAGTCTTAAAAAGTTAGCCAACTAATTGTTTTTCTTCAAGACTGGTCATAGCTTTTTTAATTCAATTATGAAAAGGTAGATTGGTCTTATTTGTATTGGAAAAGTAAGACTGATCACCCTTTGGCAACTGCTAGTTGGTCAAACTATTTTTTAAGACACAGTCTTAAGATGGTGGCTAAGTTTATGCAACTGGCCCCTGGTCTGGATACGTACTGGTTCCGGGTGACTGCAGTGACCATCTGATCTGGATACAGACTGGATCTGGTGGC
>NW_015505404.1:985229-1004272 GCF_001515645.1 Sinocyclocheilus grahami
TTATAAGTAATAAACAAGATTTTAAAATCTATATGATGTTTAATAGGTAGCCAGTGCAGTGTTGACAGAACTGGGCTAATATGGTCATACTTCCTGGTTCTAGTAAGAACTCTAGTTGCTGCATTTTGGACCAGCTGGAGTTTGTTTATTAAGCGTGGAGAAGAACCACCCAATAAAGCATTACAATAATCTAACCTTCATGTCATAAATGCATGGATTAACATTTCTGCATTTGACATTGAGAGCATAGGTCGGAATTTAGATATATTTTTGAGATGGAAAAATGCTGTTTTACAAATGCTAGAAACGTGGCTTTCTAAGAAAAGATTGCTATCATATAGTGCACCTAGGTTCCTAACTGATGAGGAGGAATTGACAGAGCAATAATCAAGTCTTAGACAGTGTTCTAGGTTATTACATGCAGAGTTTTTAGGTCCTATAATTAACACCTCTGTTTTTTTCCGAATTTAGCAGTAAGAAGTTACTTGTCATCCAGTTTTTAATATCGACTATGCGTTCCGCTAGTTTTTCAAATTGGTATGTTTGAAGAAATATAGAGCTGAGTATCATCAGCATAGTGAAAGCTAACACCGTGTTTCCTGATGATATCTCCCAAGGCTAACATGTAAAGCGTGAAGAGTAACGGCCCTAGAACTGAGCCTTGAGGTACTCCATACTGCACTTGTGATCGATATGAAACCTCTTCATTCACTGCTACGAATTGATGGCGGTCATACAAGTACAATTTGAACCATGCTAATGCACTTCCATGAATGCCAACAAAGTTTTCTAGTCTATTCAAAAGAATGTTGTGGTCAATAGTGTCGAACGCAGCTCTAAGATCCAATAGCACTAATAGAGAGATAAGATGATAAGATGATAAGAGCAGGTAATTTGTAACTCTAATTAGAGCAGTCTAAGTACTATGATACGGTCTAAATCCTGACTGGAAATATATAAATCTATATAATGAGCTCTACTGTAGAGATTTAACGTGTAAAAAATATTTTTGCAACGTAAAATACACTGCCATACAAGTGAAGGAAGTGCAAAGAACACAAAAATATTATTTTACTATAATAACATATAAATTAGATCGTAACATTTGTCTATCCTCAACCTAAGTTCCAATCTTCACCACGTTGTTAACCAGCAAAAGTCAAAACATCTTGTAAACAACAAAAAGTTTACATTTTAACGTGGCACAGAGTCTTAAAAACACACAATTACTCACAAGAGGCTGAAAAGGCAGCAAGATACCAGTTCAAAAACAGAGTAAACAAAATGCACTATTTGTAATCCAGCTTTAATGTCTAAATTTTCTTGTCTTTCTATTTAGAATATTTTAAATTATTCTAAAGTATAATGGGAACTGGAAACTACAAACATTCTCAATAATGGCTCATGCCACTATTTACCAATTACATTTTGGTTTCTGTGAGTGTGTTTGGCTGTTTATCCTGAGCTCTCCTTTATCTTTACCCCGCTGAACGACAGCCAGACCTTTCACTTTGGCATCTGTTAGAGAGATAAAGATAAGAGTCAAAAAATCTCCCTCCTCTCGCTCTCACACATCAAATTAGGAAAAATAAAAAATAAAAATAGCAGCTCAGGGACACCTCACTGGCTGGACATTCACAAATACACACTCATTACTTTATAACTGCGACCACTAGCTTCCGGTCATGATGAAGATTACATATTGTCATTAGGAATGTTTTTTTACCAATAGCAACCACTAATAGCAAATGTTAAAATGCTTTAAAAAGCCATTTTACACTAATATTTTAAGTTATTTTTTTAAGTAATGTAAACCCCTTACAAAGTATAATTTGCTTCCAGCCTACAGTTCATGAACTGAATATGGAATATTCGCATAATTAATTAAAATTAAGAAGAATTAATCTCTATATCAAACATTGATCAACAGCGTTATCACAGCATTTATTTTCTTGCTATTTATGCCAACTATTATTTTTCTTCCATAATTTCTCTCTCTAAATAAACTGCAGAGTTTATGAATATGCTGATGCATTTAGCCATCCAGAAACACTGTTTCAACTTTGCCCATTAAACACTGTACAATTCTCCAAATGTTACAAAATATGTCAGTATAGCTAGTAGTGTTAAAAGATTACGAATATCCAATTTTGTTTGAATTTGTTTTAAATCAATTTCTGAATACATTTGCTGTTTCCATTTTTAGACTCTGGGACATGACAGCATCTAAAGCAATACTGCAAGTATTATCAATTCAGTGTCTTTTGAGTCACAACCTCACACATTCCACTAAATTGCACGACAACCCTGAGGAACACCGTGACATAAAATCTCACAGATTAAAGCAAATATAAGTGTTTAATCGTCATGAAAGGACAATAAGTCATTCCGTGCGAAAGGGAAAGGGTGAAAATAAATTCATAACCCTAAAATAGACATTGTTCTATATTTTTGGATTCGAGAATCATACATCCTTGAAATTTTATAGGAGATGATAGTGAAACACGTGTGGGGCAAAAATTAAGGACGAGTGATGAGCAAGTTATTTAGGGTGATTCAACTGTCCCTTTGTTCCAACATTGTCTACCACAGGCTGCTTTGGAAACAAAACATTTCCAGCCCTTCACAGTGCCCTTTGTTTTGTGTCACCATTTCTTCAGCATGGCTTGGCATGTATACCAGTCAAACGGGTTAAAAGCCATGCTTTAAATTCCTGTCCTAGTATTCATCCAGAACTTTGATACTTTAAATATTTAAATGAACTTTGACGAGTAAAGGGTTGTCATCACATAGGACAAAACACGTAACTGCATTACTCATTATTACGTGATTTATGGGTTTGGAGGTTTAGAGAAACCTATGTGTGTGTGTGTGTATGTACTGGCAATCTCAACTTCTGCAAAGAATCTTCTAGAAAGCGCTGCCATTTTGTCCGTTACAGTTGATTTTACTTTTAGGACATTACTTTTAGCAAACCTCTGAAAACATTTGTCAGGTTAGCTGAATCTGCTTTATGATCAAAAACTGAATTACATGCCAGTGTAAATTTATGTGTGTATGTGGATTTTTGTCATCCATTATTAAACTCATTTTCACATTTATAATTATCATCACTGAATTAAGATTTGGAACATGATCCTAAACTTGGCATCATAACTTTTGATTCTAGTTTAAACAATCTTTTGTGACATTAAGGGAAGGACTGAAAAAAGAAAAGGACATATTGAGACAAAATAATTTTACAACCCTTTATTCACAGTCATATGCAAGCATAAATTAGTACATTACAACCTGTTGAATGGTTTCACTTAAGTCTTTAGTATTTTCTATTCCTCATTTTTTATATTTGTACATTTAATAGATATTTAGCGAGAACAAGCATCAGATGCTTTATATTGATGTTAACAGATGAATAAGTTAGTAAAGCTTGTCTAGATAAACAACTGATTTTAAAAACAGAATCATTCAATTATTATTTCAATTTTTTTTAACATCAACACTATACTTTCACTTTTCCTTTCTGTTTACTAATGTTCTAAAAATTGAGATTCATAGAGACCAGTTACATAGGAACATGTAAATAAATATATTTATTTTATTTTATATGATTTAAGATATGTGCGTGATATGTGAAAACAGAAATCAATTGATCACCAGCATACTACAGTTAAAAAAGGGCCAAGAGATCCACTTGTATTATTTCAGTAAGGACACAGAACACTTTCTTAAGAAAAATACAACTTCCGTTGCAGAAAAATAATAGAAAAGTTACATTTGCAATTAATACAACTTTTTCACAGAACTGTTTCAGAAAGTGCCTTCGACATTACCATTAGCAAAAAAAAGCAAGACTGCCTTAATAATATTGTATTACAATACCTATATTTCAAATATATGAAAAAATAAACAATATCTTTACCGCAATTTAAGGCTATAAGTTGAACTAAAATGCAAAACTAAGTGAATATTGTTCAGTCGTAAAACACTTTTATAGCATTCTAAAAAAAGAAAAGGAGAATAAACATTCATAAACGTTCACTGTGAAATTGTAATCAGACCAACTGTTATAATAAGCGTTATATTAAACAAAAGGCTGTTATTTTAAGATCAACTGTTATAAAGTTTTATATTAATATCTAACAGTTATCAATTCAGTATCAAATCAGATACAGGCGGGTAATCTCATACTTATCAAATTCTTATAAAATAAACGAGCACCTCTAACAAGAGGTGAATGACATCACTATGGTCAAAACCATAGTTTTCCAATGTTAAGACAGATATTTCATACTACACGCACATGGTGCGGTCCCACAGGTATTTCACTTCACAACATGCGGATCTACTAGAAACAGACATCAAACAAGACATGATCTAATAGAAGTACAAAAGAGGTAAATCATCCAGTAAAAAAAACACCCAAAAAATGGAAACAGAAATGGAAACAAACACAATACTGAATCATCAGAAGCGCAGTGTTAACATCGTTTGGTCTGTTACCATCTTCTGGTTACAGGTCCAGTTTTTGAACCTTACTCTTTCGCAGCACATCTTCTATCACCGGTTGTATAGATAACACTACATGACTAGGTGATAAGAAACACCACAAGGCTGAAGTTAGTATGACGAACTTTCCACCACTCCATTCTTTGACTTGTGAATCAAATTGCAGCTGTGTAAAATATTTTCCCCTGTGACCTTGTTATTCTTCTCTGTCCAGAAGCTCAGGCTGGTGTGTTAAATGTGAGAAGCTTAAACTTGTAAACACTGAGAATCAGCATATGGGGACACTCAATGCACAGGGCCTTTTTTTAAATATGTATGTTGCATTGATTTTGGTCCATGCAGCACGGTTGAATCACTACAGACGCAGAGCATCCTCTTTTAAACACAGTCAAAATTTGCGCCGCTCTTTTCTTGACACCATATGAGCAGTTGTTCCCTCTTCCTACTGTCCGTTGGGAATTTCTGCATGTTTTCTTTAAACCCTGAGCTTCTTTTTCAGCTCAAAGTACGCGTCAAATCTGGCCATGGCGTACTCCTGTAAAGAATGAGAAAATATTATTAGAGAATAAACGAATAGCATTTTTAAATGATATATATTTATAACAGAGCAGTTCTACAAGATATAGGAGCATTATATAGACTATCATTGTCCTTTTTCTTTTGTTTTTTTGTCCATTTTATTTTATTTCTTATTATTTTTCTAATATTAGACATTCATTGTATATTATTCATTGTTTTAAAAATGGTCAAACTTCAATAATAGTTTTTTTTTTAATACACAACATTTTATTTAAAAAAACATTACAGTGGCACACACTCAGTAGGTTTACAGTCATGTTACCCTGACCTCACAAGTATTTGTGTAATGTCCAAAGAGTTGTCAGGCAGCGCAAATATTGCACAGGCCATATCTTTACATATCTGATCTCCGTTGATAAAATCTTGTCTTATCTAAGAGCTGCACTGTGTACAATGGAATAACTCCGTAATAACTCAACATTAGCAATAACTCAACTGCAGACACAAACACTTGATGGCTTTCTTGCAATAACTCACCATGTACCCAAACTCAATAGTTGATATTTTGGCCTGGATCACGGACCACAATCCCCAGAAGAAATGGGAGGCCAGAGCGAACCTAAACGAGAGAGCATTGAGTTCACAAATTACAGATGGAAAGAACGTTTGGGAAGTCTCTGGAAATGTGAATCATTGCTGGACTTGGTCCAAATGTCTTTTTACAATATCCATTATAGTAGTACAGTACGAGACCCAAGAGAGAGGGCCTTATTGCCTGGATTCATTTCCTTCTGCTTTGCTGCACAAGCACTGTCAATTGACCTAAACATGGGTCACTTACGCCCTAGGAGACTACACTGGATGGCAAGATTGGAAAACAAAGAAAGCATGCCTTGACCCTTGTCGTCCACCACTAGAACAGTGACCTTGCCGATACAGAACCCCCACCAGGCTCCTAAAAGAACGTGTTACAGTTTGGAGCTTATTTGCCTGAGGATCCTCTTTGAGACCTGTGTTTGAGCACACGCAAGAATGTGAGTACCCTAGCAACAGTGTGGGATCATTGCCAGAGCCTTCAACGTCTAGAGGTCCCTTCTTAGAAATGGGGCACCCCAAGTGTTCCAAACTGATCAGAAACAACCGAGTTGTCTTGAATAATAGAATCAGAGAGTTCTTTAATTCAGCTCCAAAGATGTGGGAGGTAACAGATCAAAACTTAATTCCCATCAACATCTGGCCGTTACAAAACCAGGCAGTTTTCTTAGAATTTAGCTGCATGTGCTTCTTCTGATAGAGCATGTGAGGAATGGATGTGACTATGAATATTACAGACCTGTAGTTGTAGCTGCTGTACTCAAAGTCGATTAACATGAGCCTCTGTCTGTCTGTGTTCTCACGGCTACTCAGGAGCAAGATGTTTCCTGTTTAAAACATGGCAGCACTTTTAAAACATTTGATTAAACATTAAGTGGACCTTTGTTAGAAACAATAATAAAATACAGACAATCACAGAACTAAACCCATGTCTAACCTTCTTGCAAGTCATTGTGGCAGAAAACAACAGGAGAGGGAGTTGATTCAAGTAGACACCTGTGTACACAAACAGCCATTTAAGTAAGCACACAAAAGACATCAATTATGAGCAGTCGGCAAACACATTCTACATTTGTCAATACATTATCTTGCTATCAGTCACTCTTGAATCTCTTAAAGTGTGAACAGTTTCCAGGGGTTCTGATAAAGCATGTCAACGAAACTATGCTGGAAATGTATGATGAGATGATAATTCCCCTAAAACAGAAGTGAAATCACAGCTGTACTGAATAATCAAGATAATAAAGATCTTACTTGAGACTGTCCATCTCTTGAGGCAAGTTGTAGCTCAAAAGGCGGGAGAAGTTTCGTAGATGGTGCTCCCTGGTGAAGGTGAGCTGAAGCACTTGATCCATGTACCTGTGCAGTAGATGAGAGTACAAAATGATTGCAGTGTTGGCCATCAACAAAAATACTCAATATATTTGCAGGCAAATACAGACAGTTACTCTTCTATTTTCAGAGGCGGACAGTAACTAAGTACATTTACTTGAGTATTGTACTTAAGTACACTTTTTGAGTATCGGTACTTTACTTGAGTATAATTTTTTCTATTTTGAGCAATTACGTAAGCTAGAGTGAAAATTCATATGAGATGATAAATGCTGGTAATCTATATTAAGGTCCCAGTGGAGATAGTACTAAAGGCTATGGGGTTTTCCAGAAAACATGAAACAGAAAACAGTACAGCTTTTTCTTCCAGGGAACTAGGTTTACATATATCATATTTAAAATGTTATAAACTTTTATAAACTGAATTTCATCAGAATAAACTCAATACTGTCAACATACTGACAGTAAGGATTCAGTTCCCCACGATGAACATTTCTGACCATTTAAACAAACTAGACAGCCTTTTTTAACCCTGTTAAAGGTTGTGTTCTAGCCATTTTGACCAAGAGAGGATTTTCTTTTTCCTGAAAATGCTACTTACTGACACCCCCCAGTATTTTTGTGCTTTTTTTAACCACCTTGTTACACTTGTGGTGGTCAAAAATTATCAGTCTACAAACAATTCACTCAAAAACTGAGGTGCATAAGCTCAGATCAATGAGTCCTACAATCAGTAAGCTCCAAAACGAAATACAAACATGTGCTAATTGAAAGAAAAGAAGTTGAATTCACAATTTGGTGATTTTATAACATTATATGCAAGCAATTTGTAAAAGGCTGGAACAGCCAAATTAGTTAAAGGATTTTCAGCACAGGACAAGTGTTAATTTGACAGATATTTTATGATCACGCACTTTTCCATGGTGCCAAACAGCCACTTTGGCTCCTTGTTGAAGGGCATTCTCATTCCATGAAATCTGGTGATCTTTTCAGCAATCTCAGCAAATATACCAGGGACACTCAGCTCATCTGTGGACAATTTTCGACTCTGCAGGCAAACATTGAACTTTCAGTTTGTGATTTTATAACTAAAACAGAAACAATTTCGTAACTAAAATACTAAAAGTTGCACTTGAGTTTTAAGTTTCTGTGTATTAAAAATCACAGAACATCATTGAGCAGCTGAAAAAGTGACATAAGGAAATTTGCCTAGAATGTCATTTGATTTTTCTTCCAATTTGCAAGAAAGGGATTCATAAGCATTAGTGTCAAAACCGTGTTTCACATCCAGAAGGTCCTATCACTCATCATAGCAGCAAAGTTGAAGACTCACAGGGACAAACTGTTCCAGTCTCCCCTGTGGAAAAATGCCATAGAGCTTGGGCCCAAGCTCCCTCTCGGCCAGGATGGCAAACATCACACTCTCCAGTACCATGGCATCAGCTCCCTGCAAACACAAAAACATACGGATACAGTTTGGGCACTCAACAAGTTAAATCAACTGCCAAGATCTATCATCAAACCACACAGACTGCCATGAAAACCTGCTTAGCCTGATTGGACCTTCAATCCCTTAAAGAGAAGTTCAGCCTAAGTTAAAGGGGTCATATGACGTTGCTAAAAAGAACATTATGTTGTGTATTTGGTGTAATGCAATGTATTTCAGTGGTTTAAGGTTCAAAAAACAGATTATGTTCCACATAATGTACATTATTGTTGCTCCTCTATGCCCCGCCTTTCTGAAACACGTCGATTTTTACAAAGCTCATGGACCCTTTTCACATTTCCGGGTTTCTCAGCAGCGGAAGTCGTCATAGTTGGGTTAACTTCGAGAGCAGTGAATGGGAGAGTACCACAAATATATTTTTTGCATTCCCATTTGCTCAGATAGCAAAAGAAAAACTCCACGATAGTGTTTTTGTGACTTTCAATAAAAGGATTAAAATTGAGAGAGACTGATAACGGCAGTCAGAAGAGAGAACGATGTCAAATTTACCATCCCTCCCATAGACGCTGCATTAGAAACACCCTCGCATTAGCGTTAAAGGGGTGCTATTATGCTTTTTCACTTTTTCAACTTTAGACTTTAGTTAGTCTGTAATGTTGCTGTTTGAGCATAAAAAAGATCAGCAAAGTTACAAAGCTCAAAGTCTAATTCAAAAGGAGATATTTTATTCAACATTTTAAAAACTACAACGAACGACTCGTTTGGACTACAATGCATATTTTCCGGGATTTGTGACATCACAAATATCGACGAATGGGACGAGACCTGGTTGAGCTGCACTAGAGAAGGCAACGAGTGTTATCACTATGTCGGAGACACGCTAGCTTTCCCAAGGCAGACGAACTTAGAGTGGTTACAATCATCCAGGTTTAAATTGGGCTCAAATTGATTTGATTTTGACGCAATATTTACACTGAAGCTCACAGGTGGCTGTGGTAAGGTGACATTTCCTGACCAGTGGGGAGCCCCAATCACAACACACACTGGCCCAGTTAACCAATCACAGCACATTTCATATTTCAGAAGGCGGGCCTTCATTTGATACAGGAACTATTCGAGCTGTTCATGCCAGACTGGGGAGGTGTTGTAGTGTGTAGTGTGTAGGTGTTGAGAGGTGTTGTAATAATGTAAAATATGTGAAAAATAATGTGTTTTTCGAAAAACCTAGTATGAGAGCCTGTTCTAGTACACCCCCAAAACAAAATCAAGACTTTGTAAAAGAGCATAATAGGACCCCTTTAACTGTTTTTTTTTTGTAATTTGATGCAAAGGTGATATAATACAAAGAATAATGTTATAAATGTACATAAAAAATAAATAAAATACAAATATGAAAAACTTTCGGGGATTTACGATGCTGATGACCGTTAAACGCACCATCACAGTCTTGTGAAAAGGGTCCATCGGTCTGAAAGGCGAGGTGTACGCTGATTGGCCAGTTATCCAGTGCGTTGTGATTGACTGAATGCCTCAAGCGTGTGACGGAAATGTTACGCCCCTTACCATACTGTGATGCCGTGTCCTGGTGCGATGAGACAACACTAATAAAACCCATTACAAACGAGGCATTTATTGCATCCAGTGAGGACATAATTACTGATTATAATGACTTATACTGTCTTTTTACACGTTGCGTATCGCGCCGCATAAACATAAAACTATGTCTGCATTTGTGATCAGAGAAATGACAAACAACAAGCGTTACTCTACACTGCTCAAAACTCGCGTTTGAATCATCAGTGGCAAATTCTATAAATATAAAAAACTTACTTACAGACTGTGAGTCAGAAGCGCCAGACTGTCCTTGCAAAGTTGGAACTGCCCCATTTTATAGAAACAGTCTTTGTGCACAGAGGCATTGTAGGCTACTCTGCAGGTTCAAGTCATAAAATCATAAAATGCGCTGCACACATCTGAATATTTGGGTTGAACTGTTCTGGAACAGTGTTGTAAATACAACTTAACCACTGATTTCTAGTTGTGTCCTCTTTTGGAAGGCCAAACAAAGTAGTTTCGCTTTCACAATGAAACACACAGCATCACACACGGCGGGCTTGAATGGGCGGAGGCCGGCAGGCTTGAGTGAGGAACGGCCAGCTTGAGAACAGCGTGGCCGGCGGCCTTGCGGCAACCACATATGACGACCCCGGGCTGGACTCTGCTTCGTCCACGGTGAAAGCCGATCCAGCGATCCACAGCGCAAAGTTGATGAATTTCCTCAGCGACCAGCACGGATCAGCTCTAGGCATGACAAAGCGGATATCGTCCTCTTTTGGAAGGCCAAACAAAGTAGTTTTGCTTTCACAACGAAACACTCCACGTCATGGTGGCGGCGGCAACAACAACACTACAGCGAGAATAAAAGTTACGCCTTCTTTCTTTGCGTGAACATTTGAGTGGTGTCATGCAAATCTTCCCACACAGTGACGTAGACATGGGGGGGGGCATGTTTAAACAAGGTGTTTTAGGAGGGGGTGGACAAGTCTTAACTTTTATAAAGAATATCTCTTTGGGTTTGCAACTTTAGCGATATTATCTATGCACGAACAGTTTGTAACACTCCAAAGAGAATGGAAAATTTGAAATGGCATCATATGACCCCTTTAAAGAACTTAATTCAAAACTGTGATGCTATAAAGGACAATAAATTCTGCACTGAAACCAATTCTATCTGAGAGCCAGTCATTTTGTAACAGTGGTGATGGGCAGAAGCAAAATCAATGGCAGTGCTGGAGCAAAGTGAGTTAAATGAGAAAAACAAGTGAGGCAATTGTGCTGAGCGAGGCAGAACTTGCCAAACATCCCAGTCATTAATTGTGGCTGCTTAACTAGCAATGACATTAAGCCTGTTTTTGGACAAGGCTGTGCCAAGTGTTAATACACAGAACCGAAAGAGCTCCCTTCCTGTGTGGGGGAAATAAAAGGTATCTCAATTTTTCAAAACATTCTACAGTTCTGCTTTTACTTGTTCCCTCCAATTAGAGATCATCTAAAAACAGATTGCCAAGAGATTATATATTTACCAGTTATCAGTCATTGAGTGCTGTACTTTGAACTAATGCCTTAGGAATCCAAACCTGGTAGGGCAAATGTTTGAAACTGCAAACATGAATGATTCAAATGTTACAGAATTCCTGTAACATTAACTTGAACCACTGATGTCTCATGACAATGTTACGCAAAAGTTTTGACCACAAACTGGCACACCAATATGGTAACAGAAAGTCAAACAGAAAAATGCCAAAAACTAAAATTATAAACGTATATGACTTTCTTTATTCCCTGGTGAGTATCCTAGCAACTCTTTTCAATGTAATGAAAGAGAATGAAAACTGTGCTGAAAAAAAAGAGTCTGGATCAGTCCATTCATTGAAATGATCAGATTCAAATATTTCAATTTCTTGTCTTAAATCTTTTCAATAAATTAATTGCATCAAATTTTTTTTTAAAAACAGATTTGGAGAAAAATTAGGGTAAACAAATTATGGCTTTAATTTCTTTTAAAGGGGTCATATGATGCTGCTAAAAAGAACATTATTTGGTGTATTTGGTGTAATAAAAAGTGTTTATGCGGTTTAAAGTTAAAAAAACACATTATTTTCCACATACTGTACATTATTGTTTCTCCTCTATGCCCCGCCTTTTTGAAAAACGTCGATTTTTACAAAGCTCATCGGTCTGAAAAGCGAGGTGTGCTCTGATTGGCCAGCTATCCAGTGCATTGTGATTGGCCGAATACCTCAAGCGTGTGACAGAAATGTTACGCCCCTTACCATACTGTTGATGCCGTGTCCGGCCGGAGCGATGAGACAAAAACATTCAAACCCATTATAAACTAGGCATTTGTTGCATCCAGTGGGGACATAATTACTGATTATAATGACTTATACTGTCTTTTTACGCGTTGCGTTGCATATCTTTGCATAAACATAAAACCCTGTCTGCATTTATAATCGGAGAAATGACAAACAACAAGTGCTACTCTACACTGCCCAAAACTCGCGTTTGAATCATCAGTGGCAAATCCTTACAGTCTGTGAAAACGTACTTACAGTCTGTGAGTCAGAACTGCCGGCATTGTAGTCAACTCTCCCAGGATCAGTAAACAGTCCTCCATAAAATGTGCTGCACACATCTGGATATTTGGGTTGAACTGTTCTGGATTTGTAGTCGTGTCCTCTTTTGGAAGACCAAACAAAGTAGTTTCGCTTTCACAACGAAAAACACAGTGGCCTATCGTGAGCAGAAGCCACGGCTTAGCGTGAGCTGAGGCCGGGCTAGAGTGAGCAGAGGCAGGGGGGTCGAGAACGGTGCGCCCGGCGGATTCGACGAAGGAACGCCAACCACATGAAAGCCGATCCGGCGATCCACAGCACTAAGTTGATGTATTCCCTCAGCGACCAGCACAGATCAGCTTTAGGCATGACGAAGCGGATATCGTCCTCTTTTGAAAGACCAAACAAAGTAGTTTCGCTTTCACAACGAAGCACTCAGCGTTTCCACGACATGGCGGCAGCAACAATACTACAGTGAGAATAAAAGTTACGCCTTCTTTCTTTGCGTGAACATTTGGGCGGTGTTATGCAAATCGTCCCACATAGTGAGGTAGATATGTGGGGGCGTGTTAGATCGAGCCGTTTTAGGTAGGCGTGGTTAACTCTTAACTTTTATAAAGAATATCTCTTTGGATTTGAGACTTTAGTCTTTGCAACTTTACAGATCTTCTTTATGCACCAAGAGCTTGTAACACTCCAAAGAGAAAGGAAAAATTGAAATCGCATCATATGACCCTTTTAATTTTGTGTCAACTTTCCCTTTAAGATCACAGTAAATATTGTAATTATGAGTTCCGAGCACAGGAATGACCAATCAATGTCCTATTTACAAGTGGGAAACTAGAAGTTATTTGAAACATGGTGGAAACACTGATCTGTTATATAGATAATGTTTGAATAATCTATGTATAATCTATATATAGGGACCAGTGAGTGGACAGCAAGTCTGTAGCAAATCGTGTAGCACTTAACTTTTCAGTTTACCTCACATCAATTAATACTTTTCATTTTTTAAAATTCAGACATAGTTGTTTGGTTAATTATAACAATTAGAGTTTTTATTTGGTATATTTCTTTTGTTCTGCGTAGACTACTTGCATGTTCCATTTCCAACATGAATGCGTGACGTCCTAATAACAAATGTCTGACTCAGAGGAGCAAGTTTCCCAGGTGCAGTTAAAGGCAGAATTGCATAAGTAGTTCCTGTATTTAGTGTCCTATAAAACAACAGAAAATCTTTTGCTAAGTATTAATAATCAAGATGACCAAACACTTCAATGTGAATAATAAAGACATTAAATCACCACAGGCTCTTGCTTAGAAGAGACCCCAAAAGAAAATCTCTTCAAATACTCATCTCAATTATGACAATTATCATGGCATAGATTCTATACTGTGTGCAGGGACAGCACACATTGAAACTCAGTTTAACCTACCATCTAAGTCAAATAATGCATTGGCCTTGAGTCTTTTATCTCACTACAGCTCAATTTAATAAGGTCAGGTAAAAGCACTGAGCTCATTTCATCTGTGTTTGACATTATGCAAGAATGGCACGCAATTGCGCAACAAACCTGCTGAGGAAATATCAGCTGACCTGCGGTGTTAAAAAAAACCATCCGGTTCTCTCAGAAATTAAACAGGACACTATGGCCTTTCCATTGGAGACTTAGACTTCCTCTAAGGATACACCATCGTTGGCTTGCTTTGGAAGTAGGAATATATTGGCAGAATCAGCAAGTTTTCTAATTCTTCATTTAAAATAGTTCACACATACTATACGACAATAACTCATGCTCTTCATTTAAATTTGTTCTGAAATGTCTGGTCTGCTGCACAGTGAGTCAAATGATTTAACGGACAGCACTCTTCTACGAAAATATGCCTACAGAAACTGGTTTCAGACAAGTTTCCTAGAAACTACAATTTACTGTGACTTAAAACTATTCAACTTTTCCACTGTTCTGCAGAACATAGTTCCAACAAACATACCTGATTAATGAAGGTCTTTAGGATTACATGACAATTACAAGCAGGTTTGTCTGATTACACCTGTGGTAGTGTCTAATGACTTATAAACAAAGGTGCCCAATCCTATTCCTGGAGCTCTACCTTCCTGCAAAGTAGAGCTCCAAGTCACACGCACCTGAACCAACAATAATTAAAATCTTCAGGAACACTTGATAATTACAGAAAGGTGTGTTTGATCAGGCTTGGCACTGAACTCTGCAGGAATGTAGATCTTCAGAAACAGGAATGGGCACCTATGACCCAGAACAGGGGTAGGCAAGTTCGGTCCTAGAGAGCCGCAGTCCTGTAGAGTTCAGCTCCAACCCTGAAAACAAAACTCACCTGCCTATAACCTTAGTAATCCTGAAGACATCGATTAGCTTGTTCAGGTGTGTTTGATTAGGGTTGGAGCTGAACTCTGCAGGACTGCGGCTCTCTAGGACCGAACTTGCCTGCCCCTGACCTAGAACAAATTCAAAAGAGCTTCAAACATAACCAACTATTTAAATAACTACAAGGCTTATTTCTTGGAAATAGGGTAAATTTTATTTATTTGAATTTATTACATTTCCAATCATTCCATTAGATGCCACTTTTATTCTTTTCACCACACACCTATACAGTGTGCATAGGATACATCAGTGCTGCTGCCTTCAAAAAAATGATTGATTTCCTACCTCCTGCAAAGCCAGCATTTTTCAGGTTTCAAACAGTCTCTCTCTCTCCCTCCCTACCCTGTTATCTGACTAAGCAATGGCCATGTGACTGCTGAGCAGCAGCTGCTTGGGTTTTTCCAGTGCCAGTTAATACACAAGGCATAATCACAGGATTACTGAAGCAGATCAGTTCACAGCAGCACAAGGGCAGTATCTACATGCAGGTGTTATCAATGTCCAGCGAGGAGGGGAAGTCCATCTCAACAGTACCACCACTGGCCCTGTGTGTTAGTCTGTGGAATAAATGCACACAAAACTACACATGCAAAACAGATAGAAGCAAAGTTTGAAGAGGCCAGACAGCTGATGCTGAACTGAGACAGTGAGGTTAATGCTGGGATAAGCTTCTAATAGGATGCACTGCTATGACTCTCAGGGAAATAATGCCAATCAGAAAAATGTAAAGTGTGTCAGGGAATGCGTCTTATCAGTTCTGGGTGCTCTTGCTTTGCAGCTATGAATATGAACCTTTTACACAATCATTTTCATATAAATAATTAGTAATATATTAATTATATAATGAATAGTTTTTGTCTCGTTTTGAGTAAAAATATTTAAATATTGTTAAACCAAGACAATATTACTGGAGAAGCTAAATTGTATAATATTGGTTTCAAAAGAATTGGTTTCAGAGAATAATAATATCTTTTAAATATAATTTTGTATATACTTTATAACTTTTAAAACGTTAAAATTAATTTGCATGTCTTTTTTTAAAGATCTTTATACGATATTTATATTTGGTTTATTTTTCTTACCCCATTAGAATTTTTTTTTTAAGTTTTAAGCATTAATCTAAAAAAATGGTGAAGTCGAGTTAAGAAAAATAAACTCAGTTGAAGATGCATTTACTGAACAAAAGTCTTATTATCTTATACAATTATGCATATAAGAATTATTTTATATATTTACTAAAAACAAGACAAAAATACTGAACAAAATTATTTTGTGATGCATTAATAAGAGGGGTTCTAAGTGACCAAATTTCCCCAAAACACTACTAAAATACGAGAATGTAACAATAATAAACCCCAGAGCTCATGGAAAATTTTGACCTAAAAGTTTGAAATCACAACTGAGACAGGTCCAAACAAAACATATCTGATGACCCAAATAGCATGTCCCTTGGCCTCGGTGGATGATGGGATATGAGGTACAAATACAGTAACAGCAGTTTAACTAGCTATAATGCTTTTAGGAATTTGTCCTCTTGATGGCCTTATATTTGCTATAAAACATGTCAGATGAGGTGGAATAAAGACAAAAACCTTTTATAGAGACACAAGCCTATAAAGTCACGTTCTGCTCACATAAAAACAATAGAAAAACAGACCTTTGCTAATGTTACTTACTTGAAAGTGATTTTCTGTGTTTGATTGTCTGGAATCCCCTTTATTACAGGACATCTAGCAATAAGAGAAAAAGCAAAAGACTATCCATAAGAACAAAGTTGTTGTCTATGTGACATTTGACCCTTTTCATAATGTAGCAACATTACGTGACAGAGCTATTTTCCAGAACCCACTATAAACCATTGAGACTGTGTCTTTGGCAGCACAGTAAGAAAGTGCATTAAACAAATTAACTAACTTTGTGATAAAAAAATCTTGAAACCTAAAAATTGATTGGTGATTTAAAAAAAATTCCCATTGTTTTTGCCTTTTCATGTCTATTCTTGTCATTTTATTTTTTTAGAAAAACTGAATCCTGGTGTCCTCTACAGAGGACATAGCATAACACATAAATAAAATATAATTTTTCAAAAATGTTATTTTACCATTTTTTTCTCATGCTCTAAACAATGTAATGGCATGAAAAAATACTAAATTCACAAAGCTTTTTATTTCTGGTTCTCAGGAGGATATTAATAGCTATTAATATTAATTAGTAATGTGTCCGCTCAGAATCTTCAGACTTCGGTCTTCAGTTTTATCAATATTCTGAATAGGACTGTTTCTAGTAGCAGTCACACTGAACTCTCAGATTGGTTGTGAAGTACAGTAGTCAACATTTGAAGTGGATTACAATTTTTCTATTACTTATTTCCTATTACTTGTTTCGCTTCTGTTTCAGTTTTTTATAACCATTTCTTACTATGTGTAAGTAAGTTGTTGTTTTTTAGCATGTGTGTTTGCCAGTGTTATTTTTTAGGATTACTGATAAACTACTGTCATTTGATTTGTATTATTTGTTATTTATTTTAATTTTAGTTACATTATGTCTGAATTTATTATGTAGAGTTTTATTTAATTTGAGTTATTTTAATACTTCAACAAACTAAATGGAAATGAAATAATATATATATATTGCATTTATAAATGTGTATGTACATATACAGTATATATGTATGTGTGTTTATGGTTGTACAAACTGTTTTTTTTTTTTTTGGTGTTTGGCTTAGTGTTATGTTAGAATCATTATTATACTCTTATACCTTTTGTTCTTTAATATTTTGAATTGTTTTTAGCTTTATTTTTTTGTTTTTCATTTAAATGTTAAGTTTTGACATTTTGTTGTATGCATTTGTCATTTTTATTTAATCTCTTTATTTTTAAAATGTGTATAGGTAGTATTTATAAAGTTTTAGCTTTTAGATTTGGATTTGTTTTAATACTACAATTGATTGCTTCTGTTGTCCTCATTTGTAAGTCGCTTTGGATAAAAGCGTCTAATAAATGACTAAATAAATAAATAATTAAAAATTAAGGCGAGACACTGCAGGTGAATAGGGTAAAAAAAATAACTAATAGTTATCGCCTTACTTACCCAGCTGATTAATTACACTGATAATTGCAAAAAAATTTTGTATTACAAGTTTTCTAAAATGTTAGGTTTAGATATGCAAATGAGTCATTATTTAATGAAATATGCGCTAATTTGCATACATTTCTAGTACAAAAATCTAAACACTGGATGATGTCAGTTTCAAAATTTTTGTTGAATTTTTTTGACCTATTAGAGTCAAAAGTTTTTACAGAGGGAATTTTGGGTATCTAATTTTTGTCACTCCATAATTCAGAAACTGCTTAGAACGGACAGAAAACACTATATTTTCACCATTTTTAGGGGATTAAAATGTTATATATAATCAAGCAAATTATATATGAACAAATCCCTCTGTAAAAACCTTCAGAATATAGACAGGAATAAAAATGTAAAGTTTGGTGTGTGTAAGTGCTACTCAAGTGGAGATTTATGGCTCAGGAGAAAAAACTCATTTTGAGAAAACGACCTTTAAAAATATGCATTGTAATTTAAATCTATTGACACAAATAGATAAAAGTGCTATAAAATAAACACTTAACAGTGTATTTGGGATGTTTTCTTTCCACTAGTCTGAAAAAATACTTTATGAAAAACCAAAAAGCCCAAAATCTCAAACTTGACAGGTGCATGAAAAAACAATGTTTTTGCCTGCAGTGTCTCCCCTTAAAAAAAATCCAAAAAACAATGTTTAATTTTTATTGAAATACATATGATATATATATATATATATATATAACATTGCAAGGGGACGATGAAAAATGACAAATAAATAAATTATTTTTACACATCAGGGACACAAATTGCACCTGTTTCGTGTGATAGACCATGTGAATTATCTATCTAGCCATCCATCTATCTATCTATCTATTTTATTTGTTTTTCTTTGTACAAGTAGTTGTCGAATCTGTGTATGTGGACTTCTTTTGGAGTAGATTGTTCTGTTGTGGTATGAAAGTGAGTTTTGTATTTTTGAATGTGTCTTGAAGTTTGTACCAGTTAGCCATGTTGTCATTTAGGAGTAGAAACATTTTTTTTTTT
>NW_015505404.1:1004452-1008399 GCF_001515645.1 Sinocyclocheilus grahami
AAATATGCGCTAATTTGCATACATTTCTAGTACAAAAATCTAAACACTGGATGATGTCAGTTTCAAAATTTTTGTTGAATTTTTTTGACCTATTAGAGTCAAAAGTTTTTACAGAGGGAATTTTGGGTATCTAATTTTTGTCACTCCATTATTCAGAAAATGCTTAGAACGGACAGAAAACACTATATTTTCACCATTTTTAGGGGATTAAAATGTTATATATAATCAAGCAAATTATATATGAACAAATCCCTCTGTAAAAACCTTCAGAATATAGACAGGAATAAAAATGTAAAGTTTGGTGTGTGTAAGTGCTACTCAAGTGGAGATTTATGGCTCAGGAGAAAAAACTCATTTTGAGAAAACGACCTTTAAAAATATGCATTGTAATTTAAATCTATTGACACAAATAGATAAAAGTGCTATAAAATAAACACTTAACAGTGTATTTGGGATGTTTTCTTTCCACTAGTCTGAAAAAATACTTTATGAAAAACCAAAAAGCCCAAAATCTCAAACTTGACAGGTGCATGAAAAAACAATGTTTTTGCCTGCAGTGTCTCCCCTTAAAAAAAATCCAAAAAACAATGTTTAATTTTTATTGAAATACATATGATATATATATATATATATATATAACATTGCAAGGGGACGATGAAAAATGACAAATAAATAAATTATTTTTACACATCAGGGACACAAATTGCACCTGTTTCGTGTGATAGACCATGTGAATTATCTATCTAGCCATCCATCTATCTATCTATCTATTTTATTTGTTTTTCTTTGTACAAGTAGTTGTCGAATCTGTGTATGTGGACTTCTTTTGGAGTAGATTGTTCTGTTGTGGTATGAAAGTGAGTTTTGTATTTTTGAATGTGTCTTGAAGTTTGTACCAGTTAGCCATGTTGTCATTTAGGAGTAGAAACATTTTTTTTTTTAAGTGGGGGTTGCAGTCTTTTAGCGTGTCCACATGGAGTGCGGTGTTTAACCAATTGTATTGCTTTCACAACTGTGTGGTGTGAGGTGAAAATCCAAACGCCCTCGTTGGCCATTTCTCTCCTACTGGTCATTTCTGTAACTGGTAGATTTGTGTATCTGATTTGATTAAGATTTAATATGTATATAAAGAAAAAAACAATGTGTTAAACGGTTTCATTTGTGTATAAATAAATGACTTAATTTTTATACTTTGTATCCATGCTCCCCCTGCCTTTGGCAACGAACCTATGTGCCCTTGTATAGGGTTATGTTCCAGGTGGCGTAGTCGATTATAGGATTTTGTATCCATTGTTTCTAGTAATTTCCCCTACCTGACCACTTATTGCCACATATCTGTCTATCTAGGCTACTTTCTATTTTCTTATTGCAACTTAATAAAACTGTTAATTGTTAGTGCAGAAGAGTATTCCTTAACTAAATTCTTTTTTTTTTAGGTTTAGGACCAAGGGGGGAGGTGGGGTTTGTACGGTTGCGGTTAGATGTATCGTTCCACTCGTTTCAGGTCTAATTGTAAACCATGTGTGATTCTCTGGGTCTGACAGTGGTCCTCTGTAGTCACATGACCCTGACGAGAACATATTAGTCATATGAATACCATGTGTGGACAAGGTCCCACCCACCATTTGATTGTAAACAAAAGGGCAGCTAAAACCTTGACTTTGATCAATCTTGCTAACTTAATTATGGTTAAACCGACTTAATTGTGGTTAAATGTTCACATGATTCGTGTAGCGCAAAGTGGGAAATTAGCTTGCTTAGGTTGGTGTATCGAAGGAAAGGGATGTTGGCTGTGCAATTTTATATGCAAGACCCCAGAAACTCAAAAGTAAATCTGACCAAACAGATTTAAAATATAATAGATACCTTACCAAAATAATTGAAGCATTTTACAAGAAAGAAATAGAATTGCTTAATCAGCAAAAAAACATTTAAACAAGTTATATTTTAAGTAATTAAAACCATCAAATACGAAGAAAAAATACACATCCGAGTAAAGAAGATGGTAGTGTTTCTCTCAGCCCTGTGATGAGGGACCCCCTATTTCTCTGTAAGGTTTTTCAAACTGTTCCTGGAGCCTGAATGTGGTGTTAAAGAAAGATGATGAATACAAAATGTATAGAGATGAGGGCCCCCAGGACATGGAATAAAAACCACTGGAATAACCTACTCACTGGGCCTGAGGGAGAGAGGATCCACCAATTAAAAATTAGTTCCAGGCTACAAGAATTAGGCGATGACCTAAATAATGCTCCAACAGAAGATGCAGAGATTTTATGTGATCAGAGGTTGGTCACACTTTATTGCATTATGGGGCCAAACTCCAAAAAACTGCTGAAAATAAGCCCAGAATATGCAACTGCAGATAAGCTACAATTACATCTAGAGCCCGACCGATATATCGTTTAGCCGATATTATCGGCCGATATGAGTCTGTTATGCCGAATATGCAGAACATATAACACAGATTAAATGCTTATGAATGGTGTAATTACTTAGTTTGTCCAGCAGAGCACGCTCCATTGTTTGATACTGGACCCAGGTCAGTGTAGTGTAGAGATGCGCGGATGAGCTCAAACTTCAACCCAGTCCTCTGCTTCAAATTATCCGCCCGCCACCCACCCGCACCTATATTTGATCGTCACATTACAATGATTCTAATTTTTTGTTTTGCATGATGATATGATGAATGGATAGTTCATTTTAACAGCAGATTCAGTGACTTTAGAGACTAGAGCTGATCTGCGCATCACGGCACGCGTCTGCGGCGCATTAAAGCCTGTGTAATGCCGAGTTCACACTGCACGATTTTAGCCCGATTTTTCACTCGCCGACAGGTTTTGCGAAATCGCTGACAAATGCCCGAAATCGGAGGCAAATAGGTACCCGTTCACGCGAGTGACAATCACGCAGTGTGAATTATCAAAGACACGATCTGAGAAAATCGCTGTCGGCGATTCACAATCACACTGTGTGCAATGATTTCTGACTGAAAAACTACATCGGCGATGACCTACAGCCAATGAGAGACCAAGATACAGGGCAGAGGGAAGTTCGGGGAGGAGTTATAGACCAGAATATCAGTATTTTAATAGATATATGAACAATTATATCATACAGAAACAAGCACAAACAATTGCTTGACCAGCCACAACATCAGCATAACAGTTACTGCAAAATTATTTACCTCCAACTCTCTTTGCAGAACACCCAATCCCTGTTCCCTGCATCTCCCTCCTGCATAATCTGTTTTTCGTTTTCTCCTTGTAGCTGGAAATCAGCTCACAGACAATTTGCGGGCTATATATATATTTTTTTTTATAATTCCAGTCTTGCTCGAGAACTCCGGTCTGACGCACGCGGGTTCTCGCGTTATTTCCTTAATCACTTCTCGCGTGTTTTGTTGTGAAACGTAGTTTGCGGACCCGACAGAGCTGTCGGCGATTCTTCCTATTGTGAAGTCATGCAGTGTGAAACGCCCTGTCGCCGATCCATCGTGCAATGTGAACACAGCAGCGACTGACTGCTACCCCAGATAGTCGTGCAGTGTGAAAACAACGGCGATCCGATGAGTTTGAAAATCGTGCAGTGTGAACTCGGCGTAACGTAGCAGATTGAAAAGTTAGTATCTTTCTGCAGTCCAATAGACGGCAGTGCGGTGGTGGCTTGAGTCTGTTGAATGGGTTGTCACCTACTTGGAGAGACTTGATGCTAAGTAAATAAACATCAATGCCCTCGTCTTTTACTCTCACAATGAGCTTATCATATTCGTTTGCTACATTAGCAGGGCCCTATGATTTCCATGATGCAGAAAACATGGATGGAATTGCGGAATCCAGTCATAAAAACGGAATTTACTGTAAAACGGAATTTGTCTTATTTTTGATGAATAAATAAAAAACAGGTCAGTATATATATATATATATATATATATATATAGTTAGACT
>NW_015505404.1:1009021-1090389 GCF_001515645.1 Sinocyclocheilus grahami
TATAGGCAGGTGAGTTTTGTTTTCAGGGTTGGAGCTGAACTCTGCAGCTCTCTTGCCTACCCCTGCCCTACACAGTTACCTTGTTTAATTTCTTAATTCAAGTTATATATATTTTGTTCTATTTGTGTTATTCAAGTTATTTATAATAAGTGAAGTGAAGTTTACTGTTAAGTGCACTGATGTCAGACTCACTTTGAATAATAAAGTTTATTGTTAAATTGTTAAATACCCTGCCTCCATTACATAGGCCTATGTTTGTCACATCATTATAAGTGTTTGATCACCACATTTGAGTTATCATTGCAAAAAATGTGTTTATGTATATATATTCTGTTTATGTATTCTATATACAGTACCAGTCAAAAGTTTGGACACACGAATGGGAAGTGTCCAAACTTTTGACTATACTATATATAATATAGCCTACATATAAAGAATATTGGCCGATATATCGGTATCGGTCTTTTTTTACTCCCTAATATCGGTATCACCATCGCCCCCCCAAAAAACCCATATCAGTCGGGCTCTAATTACATCTAATAATGACATCAGACAAGCAAGTATCTTGAAAATGAGTTTTATAGTTTAAGTACTTAAAACAGTTAAATAAAAACAAGTCCCAGAATATACATAGTGAACAGTATGCCCCCAGATTATGTATGCATCCTACATTGTTACTGTCATGATGCTCTTAAGAGTCCGTTTGTAAGCTTGAGACCATAGGAGTTTTGTGATCATTAGGATAAGAAGCTGATAACTTCTTAAAAGCCCACAGATGGCAGACCTTTGACACTACAGAATGTAAAGTATATAATGAAAGAAAAGATAGAAAAAGGTACAAATAAAAATAGCCTAATATGGCAGCTGCCTACTTATAGGATCAACAATGGAAACACAAACAACAGCTTTGAATACCTTAGCATTTCCCCCCCCCCATTTTTATCATTTTTAGGCAGAGCACAAAATGCACACAAAGCCACAAAGATGTACTGAATACCACAATGACCATGATTCAGGAAAACAGATTCTTGATTGATGATGTTTCAGTACAACTTATCTCTTGAGGACTTTTATCTGTCGGCACGCTTCTCTATGGACTTCCAAGGTCACACAAAAAGGGTCTGACGTTCACAGAATAATTATTCAATCGTCCAGTATCTTTGACCAGCACCAGGCCACCACAATGAGCACCACGGCCTTCCATGGCCAAAAAATTGGACATGATAAAAAGTATTTTGATACAAAAGATGTGGAGAGATCTGTATAAATTTGAGCTCCTTTGCACATTGTTTGCTCAACGATTCCCTTTAGCCAGATCAAGCTGAGGAGAGAGACGCATGTGATTCTTGTGCATGGAAACACTGTTGTCGAAATATGAAGTGTCAACCTTTTGAGGTGAAACCATGCATGTGTTTCCCAAGTGGATTAACGTCTTGCAAACAAAGCCGAGAGGTTTATGGAATAAAACAGTTAAGCTGGACAGAATGCTAGCAAACATCAGACTTGATAGAATTCATACATAACCTGTACACTTTCTACAGTATTTATAGTCGTAGTGAGGAAACAAAGAAGTGCCATCACTAAAAGGTAAAGAAACATATTTTGCCATGATTTAATTGTACATTTGCATTTTCTATTTAAATTACATATGTTCAAAATGAACATGATTGAAACAATGGATATTTACACAGCTTATGCATTGAGTCTGAGGGACTGATCTTCTCGTCGTCTGGAGGAAATGTCAATGTCTATGGAATCTTTGCCCACGATGAGACGCAGCCGTTTTGCTGGTGGGAGCGGGATGAAATCATCCTCGTTATCAAAGTAGTCCTCTTCTTCGTCCTCAGAGGACAGCGATTCCACTTCCATGCTCTGATCTACCTGAGCGCCCGCCTTGTGATCCAGAACATCCCCCGCTTCTCGCTTCACGATGCCTAAGGTGACGTCCTCCGGGTAAGTGCGATGCAACCCCGCGCCGTCTTCCTCCCGCTTCAGCTGGATCTTGAGCTTGGTGGAGCTACTGTGGGGGCCGTGGCTGAAGCCGTTGTTCAGCTTGGCCACGTACGAGCTGCTCCGGTCCTTCTCGTGCTCTTTGCTGAACTTGATGCTGATTTTGGAGGAGCTGGAGGAATTGGCCTCTCTGGCTTCGTTCTTACTGCTGCTACTGTCTCGACGCCGGCGTAGTGTTATCTTGGGAATGCCTGAGTTGTTCTGCAGAATCAGCTGAGCGTCGTAGCGCGTGATCTGCCGCTTCTTCTTGCCCTTGCCTCGGCGCAGGGCCTTGCTGCTTTTAGCCGAGCCGTTGTAGTGCTGGTGGCGGTCCGGCAGGCCGAGTACCACCTTCCCACAATCTGCTACATCTGCAGCCCGAACCGCGTGCCGCAGGTCGGGCACGCCCTCCTGGAGGAAGGACTCGCCGTAGGAGCCGGAATCTTCCTGTTTTATCGTCCTCCTGCGTCTGGGACAAGTCCCTTTCTTTGGACAGCTGGTCTCCAAACTAGGGGTGTTCATCTGGTGCCCTGGTGTCACGGGGATGAGCTCTTCAGGCTCCGACTTGAGGACTACACCTGGGCTAGATGGCTGACTAGATGCCTGCGTGCCGTCAGCCCCCTGAGCACCGAGAGAGGTCCTCGTGGACCTACGAGTTCTGTAAGGGCAAAGTATGCTGTCCTTGCATGGGGAAGCACCCTTCGAAGAGCTCTGATTGTTTTCTGATGGGCGCGCTACACTGCCTTTGCCTCCGGAGCTGCGTCTGTCTGCGTCTCGTCTGGAGGGCTCCTTGAGATTACCACTAGCACTCACTCGGCTAGAAGATTTCGTCCAGACGCCTCGACACCGTCGTCTTCCTTTAGGCAGCGGGTGTGTGGGTTTTGACTTAAGTCTCTTTGGTAAACTTGAAATATTCGTTTGACTTCGTTTAGAGGATGAGGTAGAAGAAGGAGTGCTTGACAGAGTTTGCCTTGTTATAGTTTTAGCATCGTGCTTTTTGACACAGGACTGTGAAGTCCTCTTACGTAATGCTGGGGAAAAAATGAAAGGAAGAGAAATGATGAGCTTGAGCTGTAACGGCATTATTAGTATCAAATGTCTAGTATTACAGGTCTCTCACATGTTTGTACAGTGGTTGGTTCCTGAGAGTCTGCCTCTGCATTGGAGCTGACAGACTGGCTGTCAGAGTTCCTGCAACTTTCCCCCAGCTTCTTCAGTCTGTTCAGACGCTTGTCTGTCTCTCGAAGGCCATACTTGCTATTGATCACCGGAGTCTCCACAGGCAACCCTGCTTTCGACTTGAAAGCTCCAGTTCCGCGTCTTGACACACACACCACACACAAATTAAAACATTTAATAAACCGATATTTGGAACAAATTTGTATAAACAAATAATAAATCTTAAGTTTAATTTTAGCATTAAAATCTAACTTATTATTCAAGCTGCAGTCCACAACTTTTTTTGGTTAAAAATTATCCGAAATCAATATTTGAGCAAGTACATAACCAGCCAGTGTTCAAAACTATCGCCTTACTTTAACCCGGTTCACAACGGTTAGTTTCTAATTTAAATGGTACGGGTAGGTTTTCGTGGGAAATTTGAACATGGCACTGCGTCATTACGTCACGTCTGTAAACAAAGAAGTTGTCCCGGCTACTAGGCCATCCCATGCGAGGATCCTGCAGGTGGCGGATCGTTTATAGCCTTTTCTCACAGCAGCCAGAATAATTAAATGTATCATTTTGATGGCGGATTGTAATCCATAAAGGATTATGCGTTTATGAAACACATGTGAATTAAATTAAATTATATTCCAGTTATAAATTTGCTTCTGATTACAGATAGCCTGGGATTACAAAGATTTGTATTTTAAAGAAAACCAGTTCGAAGGGAGCATTATTTGCTTTTTGGGTTATAAGAATTTCTTAATATGAAATTCGAAGAGTATGACAATTGAAATCTACACGCTAATACACACTATACTCAGTCACCAATGCTGATGTTGTTAACATTAATCATTTGAGAATAAAGTATAACAATAATAATAATAATTTGAATGGTTTGATGTGATATGAGCTAACCGATCTTTAGATTTAATCACCATTGGTAGCGAGATTTATGGTAATGCTTTTTTCCTCAGTTGGCCAGAACAAACGTGGCAGACTTGTTACTTACTTGTTCAGATGGCAATATATGGTGAAAATTCTTATTTGGGTCATATTCCAAGATGTAGGCTAGATTCTGTGATTGCGAAGTACAGTAAATATCCGGTGTAATATGCGGTGACTGACATACTCTTCAGAACATTAGATTCATACGCGCTGGAGCCGTGCCGACTCACAACCCACACAAGCTAGATAATTCTGCACACAGCTGCAATTCCAGGTTTTCAAATCAGTCACCACCCCGAGCACCGCCCACGTCCCACTCTCCTTTTGCCAAACCCCCAGACAACATTGCGGAAACATGTCGAAAAGATTAACTTTAACCACGAAACGAGATCGGCCGACCTGTAACGTTACACTCTCTCACTCAAAGGATGGACGATCTGACAGGATTTTTACTATGAGGTGGATCACATCTAACATGTATAGTAAAGACAAACTCACCGTGTCTATCTAGTCATGATGAAGATGTATATACACATTTCAATTTCAGCAGGCAACTATTTTTACAGTTACATTATTGTTCCAGCCACAATTAATCACAACAATGTATATACAATTACAAATTATTATATATATAATTATACACAGACATTATTTCATACACGACATAATCGTGAGATGCAAGAAACAGACATATGGCAAGAAATCTGTAGACGCGCCAATAACAACAAAAGACAATACTTTATTGAACCTTTTCTGATAATTAGTGTGCGCTGCAAACGTGAGCATTTTTGATGATAGTTTCTGTCCAGTCTGCTCGTTTTATCGCGTTTAACCACAGCTGTCGTCGGTTTTTTGTCTGGCAGTGGCAGCAGATATGCGATCAAATTTCTAATTTGAGGCTGTATTACGTCGATTCTGGCACCCAACATCACAACAAGATATTTTAAGCTCCTTATGTAGCCGAATCTGCACTTGTTTGATTGGGTCTCATCTAGTTTTCCCTTTGTTTTGCTGCCTCCAGCTAGCGCTGTGACGTCGGCTGACCCTAGTTACCTGTGGTTGGTCTGGCCATGCGTCACTCAGAAAACAACAGGCCATTCAGAAGAGAGGCTCATGAATTTTAATTAGACAAGCCAAAATAGACCCGTTCTTAGCAGAGCTCCTGAGAAATGAGCTGTAAAAATATATTGAGATGGTTTTTGGTACTTATACCGCAAGTATATATTCTTAAGGACATCAAAACCTAAAATAAAACTCCAGAAAGGTGTAAAATATGGGACCTTTAAAATCAATATTTGAAGCAAATAAATATGAATACTAAATGTTAATATTAATTTATAATTGAAAATTAAGTAAACAATCTTATTATTTAAATTACATTTACTTTTTGTAAACAATTCCAAAAAAAGGTCATACTTACTATCTAAATATTAGTAGAGATTATGCATAAACAAATAGTGAAATGTTTCATATTAGTTTTATACTTAAATATAACGCAATACTAATATTGTTAATATTTAAATTTCAAATTTAATATGTATTCATTTAAAATTATATAAATTTGTATTCAATTAAATAAACATTTAAGTATAATATTGAAATGTTTGGAGCAAATGTTTAAACTACTACTTGAGCATTCTTTAAATAGAACTGCATGTTGCAACGGAGCTTAAAATACAAAATTTTGTTATATTCATTCATTCCTAACTGCTGAATTGAAGAAAGCATGAGAAACTACAGGCATGCAGCACATGATACCTTTCACACGTATAGCATTCACAGAATTCATTGTTTTCTCCAAAGA
Source organism: Sinocyclocheilus grahami (assembly GCF_001515645.1). NCBI lineage: Eukaryota > Metazoa > Chordata > Actinopteri > Cypriniformes > Cyprinidae > Sinocyclocheilus > Sinocyclocheilus grahami. Next base: position 1,014,927 of record NW_015505404.1, read on the forward strand.
ATCCATCTCCATAGTAACAGGAGATCTCCTCCCCTGGTTCAATGTCCCGCAAAACCTTCACACAGGCAGTGTCTCGGCCTGTTGACACAAACTGCAACAAACACACATCAGCAAAATGTCACTTCCCGTTTCTCGGTTAATCTTCAAGTTAGCCTTCATTTTATAGAAAGCAGAGTCCAGCCTCATATGTACTTACCTTGCAATTTGGCCGGCAATCTGTAAAAACAATGAACACCTTAAATTTACTACATAAAGATACCTCATTCGAATTACATAATTTATTGATCAGGTGTGACTGTTTAAGATCTAAAAGAGAAATACCATGGTTAATAAAAGCCGCAGGTCCAAGCCAGAGTTGCGCGCAGTTTTTGCGTGTAGAGTACATGACACTAAAATCATTCTCTCCATGTCGAAGCAACATCCTCTCTTCACTGGGAGACAGCTCAGCAATGCAGCCCACAAGATGTTCAATTTTATCATTCCTCTTCCTGTAATGTGCACAGTAAACAAATATATGTTGAAAACGAGAAGCAAATTAAGTTGATGATTTGATTACATAAAAACGTTAACTCACCAATCTTTTGTTGCTACAATTTTGGCTCCGTTTTGCTCAGAGGAGTAGCGATTGCAAGGAAGGATCTCAAAGCCGCTGTCTGAAGCAAACATGCGTAGGTAAACAAACACCTACCAGGACACGAGGGGAAAAAATATAGAATGTATTGTATAATTACATTGCATAAATAAGCAAATATGTTTACACAAACAGTAAAACATTACATTTTACATTTAATATTAATACTGAAGAAAAGCAAACATTAATATTAAATGTATAATTAAATAATAAACAAGCATTTAATGTTTAAATATTGCATTTTAGTATTAACCATTTAAACTGATTTTGTAAAATTCAATAAAATGAACATTTAAATATAATACTATAAAAATATATATAAAATTAATACATGAATATGAATATTTATATATGTATACACAAATAGTATTTAAAATATTAAATATTAATTTAATTATTAAATAAAAATATATATTTAAATATTAAATATGACATTCAATATTAATATTTAAATATTTGAAGCAAACAAACAAATTATATGGTTAAATGTTAATATTCATTTTCTAAATAAATATTAAGCAAGCTTTTAATTTTTAGATATTTAATATTTTATCATATTTAATACTAAATATTTAATTTAAATGTAATATTTAACCATTTAAATTGTTTACACACTAACATAGACCTGCCAGGACATGAGAGAAAAAAATATATGGGTCATCATAAATTGAGATCTTTCAAAATGTATAATTTACATGCGCTTTGAACAGCTTTTCTTGGGACTTGGTCTTGTTGAGAAAGTGATGTCTTGTCCAGTCGCCAGCAGTCAAAGCCTGAAAAGCTTTTTCCAGGTTGTCATGCTTCTTAAAAAGCTCGATCACTTCCCTCAGCTCCCCTTGCCGACCTTTAATTGGTCGAAACCTAAAAAGGAGCATCACGTTAACATGAATGACAAGCTTCCTGACTGCAGACACTGAGAATTTGAATTCACCAATCTAGAAACACAAACCTGGTGTTCATCTTGTGGGTCTGGAAGTCAAGGTAAGGATCCAGGATCAAACTGGTGCTCAGATCATCATACTCACACAGCTCCTTGGCAGTCATTCCCGATGAGGGGACATGGCGCCTTTCTGCCTCCGGGGGCGCCCCACCACAACCTGTTAGAGGGTTCAACATGAATACCACTGAGAACAGGACTAAGATTCTGCTTTTGTAGTTAAAGGAGTAGGAAAAATCAAAGACACTCTGTGATGGCTTTGCTAGGAACTTACGTCGACTGCATCTTCTAGCACTTGGGGAGCCCTTGCTTTGACGAAGATGGGGTCTCTGTGTGTTTTGCAGCCTGGACTTGCTTACGGGCTGATTACTGGAGAACTTGCTGCCATGTCTCCTGCCATTCAGCACCATGTTCTTGGATTCTCCCATCTACTTCATACCAGCTGGCGGTCTGGAGAAGTCGCATTGAGCTTCTGAGTGCTTCTGAGAAACCATTCAACAAGGAGACAGCAGAAACCACTGGGTTGAAGCCTGATCTGTCGCCTTATCTGCCAGGAAACTCTGAATCAAACTTGCTTCTTGTCACTTGTTTTTTCAGATGTTACTTCACCTATATAAAATAATGAATCAATATTATATTCTGCTTATCAACATATAAATGTATTTGATCAATGTTCGTAATTTGAAGAGAATTTCAGCATCCATGGTAGTGGCTGAATTCATGATCAGCATGCAGTGAATATAAAAATAAAATAAAAAAGTGTTGTGAGGATTACTTTTCAAATATTATTGAGTATAGCGCGCCACTCCCTGGATGCTATTGGAAGTAACAAAAGCTGCCTTCAATTAAACTACAAACCTTGAATTCACAATCGAGATTGTCTTGCAAATAATGCCACATCGACTAATAGTAAATAAAATTAATGTATGCATAAAATGTGTTTGATAACTTACATTAGCATACTTCTCCACTGCGGTTAAACGCTCCCAAGTAAGCGAAGGTGTATTTAAATCCCAACACAAACCACATTAACACGCCGATTTTAGTCTATGCCCCAAATAACTGCTTTACTAAAGCTAAACGCAATTTTGAGGTAACATAACGACTCTAAAGTGTTAGTGCAACGAGTTAGGTCGCTTAATGTGGGACTAACAGCCCAAATTAGCAGTTAAAGTAAACATTCGATGAACGCTAACTAGCTTAGCATCGAGCTAACAAAACAATGAGACTTGCCTAACCGGCAGAGCAAAGATATCTGAAACAGAGTTTCTGACGGATATTCCAGCACTGTAATAATACATATAAGAGCATGATTAGACCCCGTAAATTTTATTTCTGGGAATATTTTTTAAAGATACTGACATTAAACGATAATATATCGAGTATCACACTGGGCCTAACCTGCAGCTAACTGCGAGATTGCTAGGCGACACCCGGAAAAGCCCTGAGCAGGAGGGATCACGGTTAGCATATTCACGCAGTACTCTAAATACTCACTTTATTCTCTTCTGCTTTGAGGTTTGTCCATCACCAATGTCCAATGCAATCCAAAAATGTCATATTGCCGAAAATTGTCCGAAAATATTACATTACAATTCAAGATGGCGGCCGTTTCCAGATCAACAGAGACGACAGGACAACCGAGCCGCCTCAGAGAGAAATAGACCCAAATGTTTGAATTATCGGCGCTAATTTGACGCTCGCTCCTTCTTTCTACCCCCTGAACTGTCCATATAATACCGTCGCACAAAGAATAGGTGGCTGGACGTTGATCAAGCGCTATAAACGCCTCGACAAACTCAGATGTATACAAAGACAGCGTTGTTGTTGTACCCCTTTAAATGTGCACTTGCGGCTCAGCGCGCTTGTGTTTCCGTGGAGCAGCAACAGCATCCCACCGCACCATCGCCTCTCACAAATTTACACTTTTCTGCTTTAACTTTTCTTCTAGCTACTTCTAAAACCAATAACATGTGCAGGTATATGGAACAATGAAAAAAAATAAATCTTTGGAAGTCGCACATGTAGAAATGGTAGGCTGCCCTAATCAATAATAAGCTATAGCTAATAAATGTGTTGCAAAATATCTCTCATTATTTGTTTTGCACTGAAAACTTTTCTGAAATGTGTAAGTATATATATTTTTCCATCAATTGTCTGTTTTATGCAGATACTCACAACAAACTTTTTTAGTAGTGAAAAATATATATTGTGCCAAAAGTCTGTTGTTGTGAATCATGACGTTTTGAAAGTGGAGCACTGAAAAGTCTCTTTCAGGCATGACCCATCTATTTTCAACATTATCTTTACTAATATTAAAAAATACCAACACTAAAGAACAATAAAGAAAAACAACTGGACAAAATAAAACAACAAATAAACACAACAACAAAAAACTGTTTATGCATGCATACATACATCAGAAGATTTGGTACATTTAATATCATAACTTGTGAAAGGTGTTAAGGTTACAAAGAAAATAGACTATTTGGATCAGATTCATTCAAAAAAAATCCTAAAGGGGTAAATCTTTGGAAGTCGCACATGTAGAAATGGTAGGCTACCCTAATCAATAATAAGCTATAGCTAATAAATGTGTTGCAAAATATCTCTCATTATTTGTTTTGCACTGAAAACTTTTCTGAAATGTGTAAGTATATATATTTTTCCATCAATTCTCTGTTTTATGCAGATACTCACAACAAACTTTTTTAGTAGTGAAAAATATATATTGTGCCAAAAGTCTGTTGTTGTGAATCATGACGTTTTGAAAGTGGAGCACTGAAAAGTCTCTTTCAGGCATGACCCATCTATTTTCAACATTATCTTTACTAATATTAAAAAATACCAACACTAAAGAACAATAAAGAAAAACAACTGGACAAAATAAAACAACAAATAAACACAACAACAAAAAACTGTTTATGCATGCATACATACATCAGAAGATTTGGTACATTTAATATCATAACTTGTGAAAGGTGTTAAGGTTACAAAGAAAATAGACTATTTGGATCAGATTCATTCAAAAAAAATCCTAAAGGGGTTTACTTTTCAGAGCCAGTTGACAACTCATGTAATCCATTGTTTAAAAGCAAAAGTTTGCTTGTAATAAACAAATCATTTTACAGTTACAGGTAAAATATTGAAAATTCAAAAGGATGATCTTTTAATAAAAAATGTTGGTGTCAGATATTTGTGTAAAAAGAAGAAAAGTATGTATTTTAAAAGATACTTAAGATCTAGCTATATTTTGATACTGCATTTGTTATATGCCTTTTAGATCAGATGCTAAGTCTTGTTGCACTATATAAATTATTTATTTTGATTTGTAAACAAACTTATTTTATGAATCAAATTGAAAAGCAGTGTTGTTGGGCAGTAACTAGTTACAGTGATAATATTACTTTTTGCAGTAACTTGTAATGTAACTAATTACTAATAAGAGTTCAGTAATAATATTACAGTTATAGCCTACCATCCATAAAACTGCTCGTTACTTTCGATGCCTCAACCCCTACTGATTTGAAGTCTAACAATCCAATAATTCCTAGATTTATTTTCATAATTTTCACAACTTGCACAGGCACAAGAAGTCTGCAGTGCAGCAGGCATACGGAATATAAAAACCTTACATTCAGCGGATGGAAATATTGCCATTACATTGATTTTGTCAGGAGAAAAGATGATCTGAACACCGATGTGTAAGTTGTGGCATTACTTTATACATGGCTTGCTCTGATCCCAATATAAATTGTATAAAATCTTTTTAAAGAATAAAACATTTTCTTATGAACTTATATGATTTCTTTTGATAAAATACATAATGGAATATAGGCTAATCGTATTTGGGCATAACAGAGAAATTATAGCTATTAGCAATTAGCTTCAAGCTACACATGACAATTAAGGAGATTAATACAACACTTTTAACATGTGGCTTACTGAAACGTTCATAGCACGCTGTGGAAAACGGGACGACGTAAAAACTGTTGAAACGGCGTTTTAAACCAGTTCATTGAATCGAATTGTTCAAAAGAACCGATTCTCTGAAATGATTCGGACTTCCCATCACCAGTCTGTGTGCAGATGTCTCATTACGTTACCAGAAACACGCCGTAAAATACGTTATAGAAACGATTTTCCTTAATAACATCGATCAGCGTGAAATATTAGTTTAATACAAAAGTAGTAATGGAGAAATGTGACAAAACGATACCTCTGCCGCTAGATGCGGAACTACTGACAGCAGAAATCGAAAAGCATGTTGAGCCTGTCCTTGGATCAGTTCTTTCAAACTAAATTCTGTTACTAGCAGCAGGACTACATCCACAGAGCTGTTCCCAGATCAGCCACAAACACCCGGAGGCTGTAGCGCGCACACTGATGATGTCATTCGCCGAGAACAACAGCAGCCTCTCAGACTCAGACTCAGAGGGATTCTCAACACAGCTTAGCCGCTCAGTTTGCGCTGAAGTGCTGACCAATTCTCTCTAATTAAAACGCTGTTTTGAATTAAGAGCTCAGTCAGACCATCACGATTGTTTGAGTTCAATTATTTCACTGAGCGAACTTTAGAACAGAAGATATTGCGCAGCTATCGCTAAAAGATGTCAGGCCGCGGTGACAAGCTAACGGCGCGCTACTAACTTACTGGCTTTGCAAGTTTGTATATTTTGGTTTTGGAAAAATTACACGACTTATTTCTTCCACCAGCCTCTCTGAGCAAAGCGTTACAGTGTGTTTGCCTATAATATTAACTTGACATCTCAGAAATCTGCTAGTATGTTAAAGGTAAGTTATCATCAGTGTTTCCACATCGTTTACTAATTTGAGTTAGAAATATATTAATTGCACACTGATTAACTTTAAAATGTTTTATTACTGAATACGTTTTATGCGTAAGATGCTTTGTCCTGTTACACATTAAAATGACGTTTAATTTTGGAGAACATTTGGGGGATTTCTGTCTCGAATTGAATCAGTTACAGTGGTGCCTAAGTTAAATGAATCATTCAGAGCGGAGCTTTTAAATATCGCAGACTGAATAACTTGCACATGTTAAAATGTTTTAATACTGCATTTGTTTTGTACATTTACTGTTGAGAAGCTCTGTCTTGTTGCACATTAGAAACATTTTGTTTTGAAACGAAATGTTTTTAATAAAATACTTAATCCAGTTCACAAAACCGGTGTGAAAGATTTCCTTCATGAATTGAATCAATTACAGCGGTTCTTGAGTGCAACTTTCTGACATCACATAATGAAGAACTTGCAGACAATGTTTACTGTTGAGATGCACATAATAAATGACATTGTGTTTTCTGTAAGGTGCAGTCAAACGTCTCTCGGTGAGAGAGCAAGACAAAAGGATGATCTTAAAGATTTAATCAAGCACCGACAACATGCCTCAACGGAAGAGAGCCCTTGTTCCCGTCAATACAAGGAGAAGGGTTAGAGCTGATGAAGATTACTTCCCTTTCAACTCCCTACCGGTGGAATGTCAGCTCCATGTGCTCTCATTCCTCAGTGAGGTGGACAAATGCAACTCTGCCCTTGTGTGTGCGAGCTGGAGCTGCTTAGTGCGCTCTGGGAAGCTCTGGAGAGTTGCAGACTATTCCCGCCGTGGGGTGTTTCATCTGGGCCAGGAGGGTCTGCTCGTTTCCAACAGAGAGTTTGAGCGCTGGAAGGCTTGGGTTCACCATTACACCCATCATCTTATATCCCGTGGGGCTAGTTTGCTCACTCTGAAGGCCAGTTTTGATCTAGGAGACCAGTGCAATAAATGGATAGAGCTCCTGTCGCACCTTCTAGAGAACGTGCATTGCCGGGATCTCAGTCATTTAGACTTGAACTGGACATTTACCCTGCTGGAACCTCTTGACCTTCGTGTCCACACCAGTTCTAGTTCTCATCAAGACAATATTACCAAGATGGACCAGGTTAATAACTTTCAGATTCTCCTGGCCAGACTCGTCGACAGCTGTCCCAGGATTACCAAAATGCGCCTGCACTTCGACTGGTCCGAAACATCAGTTGCGCTGATCACTCGGTTTCAACACCTCCGTATCTTAGAATTGAAGTACTTTTGGGTATTCAAAGGGGTCAGTCCGAACACTTTACAGACGCTGACGAAATCGCTGCCTAATCTAAAATCCCTCACGCTCCATGTTCTTGTTCCACTGCGAAATCTAGGCATCTCGTACACCCTTGAATCCCTTTCGCTCGAGTTCCTAGATGTGTCGCCCAGTCGAGGTCTGGTCTTCTCCTGCCTCAACCTCCCAGCGCTACGAGAGCTGCGGGCGAAAAAGATCGTTCGGGGCATTACTCTGGACCGCCGGACTCGGCTAAGGATACAGAGCCGATGGCCCTGCTTGTATCAGGTCTTACGTGAAGGGACGCCCAAACTTCAGGCCCTTAACAATGAAAGACTCCTTCCTAACTGGAAAGAGCAAAGTTACAGAGAGCTGACGTCAATCCTCCAGCAGTCTTGCTACTGTCTTCAGCATTTAGACAGTTGGCTCTGGTGAAGTCGAGACTTAAACAATTACAGGCCACACATAACGGCCTAAAGGGACACCGCCACATCCTGAAGAAAATTATGTAGGAAAATTAGATGTATAGATTATTATAAATATAATCGGATAACACACTTCTGCTGATCCTCTATAAGTAAAAATATTTAAAGCTGTAATTTAATTATACGTCATCCACCCCTTGCTAGCAAATAATTGGATTAAGTTCAATATATGTCCAGATTTTTAACTATACAATTATGCTTCAAAAGAGTTTCGGCTTGTGTTGTGTGATGAAGGGTTGTGTTCCAGGCTGAAGAGTGTGTGCATTTTTTAGGAGCTTAGGTGTATTCAGGAAAATTGTTCTATTGTGCAAAGAGGAGGATAAAGCGGATTGTGGCAATGGAGTGTGGATCACTTCGACAAGAACTTTAATTCCTTATAGCATTTCAGTCCTTGTGTGTTTCAGTAGGAGTCATCAAAAAAACTGGTTTTTGCCTTTTTGTGTGTATTTTTGTCTTGAACTAGATTTTATTTCAGTGTTTTCAGCTATCCGTGACCAAAAGTTATAACATTCCCGATCATCTATATTTGAGACAATTCAGATGGCAATTTAATTTTAATCTTTCTTTCATAAACTGGAATTTCATTAGACAGATTTTATTTTTTATAAAGCTTAGGATTGGGTATTTTAAGTATTTTTACAAGAGTGAAAATTTTGCGTTGCATCTTCATGTTTATCCATATTTTGGGCAAATGTCTTGCATAATATAATTAAAAGGACAGTTATTACATTTAGGAATTTCTAAAGAAGTAATGAGAGTAAAACTTGAACAGCTAAGACATTCTTGACATTTTGAGGTATCAGCTGACCAATGAATAAGCATAGATTGACTGAGATCAGATGCTCAGCATTCAGGCTAAGCATTAACATATACCTTACAGACATAGTGTGCCTTTAATGACGTTTGTGACCCATGGAGTTTTTTCTTTGATTTTATGAAATGAAAATATTGCCTTTAGCCTCAAACCAATCGACCAATCATTTCACAATATTTCACTGTGCACATAAAAAAAAATTTTCTTTGACTTGCAGCTGCATTTCCTAGTAAACAACCCAAAGGGTGAAAATATGATTTGAATGCAATATCTCAAGCTCGTCCACAGGATGGCACCATTTTCTTTTCTAGCTGTTGTGTTTCTTTCTTGCCACCCTAAAAAGCAGCAGTCTGCAGTGGTGCCGTGATAAATTAATTCTGTGCACAGGCTGGAATTGAAACAGCTCAAATAAATTGATATGATTTTACTTAATATGTGTGCCGTTTTGTTTGTTTTTAAAAATGCATTTTTTAAATTCAAAACTTAGTGCTACAAAATGGTCCACTGTCACTTTCGGTTCCTTCCCATCAGTGTTAACATATAAATGCTATTTTTGTAAGTTCACTTTAAGATAATTCTGAATTGTTATTTAGTCAACTTCAATCTGTTTCAAATAGGCAGATTTAAACCAAAATGGTTTGATTTCCAACATCATGTAGATTTTAAAGGACAGAAGTCTTTTTATATTCTGAATAGTGTGAAAGTTTTAATAGTCTATCTATTTTTATTATAAATGGCTAAGAGATTTGGTTTTGAGATTTGCCAAAGAGTACAGTTAAGTGTTATTAAATTATTATATATCTATGTCTATAAAAAGTCGATTCCACAGGACATTTTAATACGACCAAACAGTACTTTTCTTAAAAAAAAGTTTAGAATAAAACTGAAAGGAGGGGAAAGTAGGGATATCTTAAAAAATATTAAGCATGAGAGTCCCCTCCTCTAACTCTAAAGAAAACACACTACAAGTTTCACACAAAGACATACTGATATAGAAGTAGAAAAGTCTCAGAAACCAGTCAATTAATGTTTTTTGTTTTGTTTTTGGTGTCATCAGAGGATTCTGGAAACGTTTCTGGGCAGCAAGAAGGTCCCAAACAGCTGGATGTCTCATCACTGTGGTCTGAAGGTCTCTGGCAGAACATAAGAAGGACTCAAGAAAATCAGCTTGGGTCCGGTGATTAAGAATAATGTACTTTAACATCTGATGAATCTCTTTTTTCAGCATCAAAGCTCTCTTTTGTGTGTTTTTTCACTGACCATTAACTGCTTGATAGATATTAAAACTGATTCCAGATGTGGGGCAAAGTGTGACTGGCAAAGTGTGTTTGTTTCTGGCTCATCCAGGCTGGTTAATGTATAATCTCAAAATGTGTGGTCTCTTCTAGGCGTGGCATAGGTGCTTGACACCTTTAGCAGTACATATATTGTGAAGGTGCGAGAGGGTACAGAGTCTAATAACATAGAGCAGGTTCGCCTAGCTCAATTCATTCTTGGAGGTTTCTCAGAAGGATCAGAAATGGCCAAAGGAATTGGCATGTCCAAGGCCTTGGCTGTCGGCGTTGGGGTCCTCACAGTTTCTTCTGTTTGTGGTTTAGTGATGATGGCTGTGATGTACAAAATTCAAATAGATAGATTCCCTCCGGTGAGTCCACCGACTCCAACTAAACCTCCGGTTATTCCAACAGGACTTCCACCGACTCTCAGACTTCCTGACAATTTGATTCCTGAGAGCTACAAAGTCTTAATTCAACCGTACCTTTACGCAGTGATACCTAATAACTACACAAACCAATCCTTTGCTTTCACGGGACACTCAACTGTAAGAGTAAAGTGTATGATAGTCTCCAAGAGCATCTTTCTTCACGCTCAGGACCTAAATGTGACAACCGTGGAAGTGAGAAAATCTGATTCAAATGAGAAATTATCAGTGAGTGGATATAAAATTCATCAAAATGAAACTAATTTCCTCGAGATCCAACTCAAGGATGCAATGTCTGGAAATGAGACCTACTATGATATTTTCACCAAATTCGAAGGGGAACTTTTTGACGTCTTGGATGGGTTTTATGTGAGCGGGTACACGGAGAAGGTAAAAGCCGAGGAAGAGGAGGAGGAAGATGAGGATCAAGAGAGGTAAAGACTCCTAATATTAGGAAATCTACTTGCTTTTAATAAAAACTTCTTTATTAACTAGTGTATTTTAATGTATTTTTTATTTCATTTATATTTTACTTTTATATTTTTGTCTTTCAAAATATGTTTTCAGTTCAGTTAAAAACACCCATAGGAACTTCACTGACAAAATGTGCATGTCTAATTTTATCAACCTAAGAAACACCTCATATATTTGCATGTATCTGGCTTCACAAATAGTTTTTCAAATGTATTCTCTAAAGTTTTTCTTTATCATATTCACCATGGATCTCTGTCCAAGAAACTGTTTATTGTAAGAAGTCTTCAGAGATTTGTGTTGCTCGTTTCATCACTTCGTTGTTGTTTTTACAAATTGATATAACGTTTTATGACAAACAACATAAATCCAGAACATTTGAATTCAATTAATATTGTTCATTTATATTTACTGTTTTGCATAACAATGTCTCCTTAAACAGTTTCCTCCTGAGATTTTTGTTGCACATTTCTTCTCTAAAACTATCAAATCCTCACTTCGCTGTCGTTTTTATATGTGGATATCACAATTCTTTATGACAAATAACATGAATCCAGAACAATTAAACTGAATTACTGTTGTTCATTTTTATTTACTTCTGTTTTGCATAAAAATGTCTCCGCAAACAGATTATTCGCCACCAGTCTGCTGCAACCCACAAATGCCAGGAAAGTGTTTCCGTGCTTTGATGAGCCAGCGCTGAAGGCTGTGTTTCAAATTACTATTATCCACAGACCCGACACTGTTGCCCTGTCCAATGGAATAGGAGGTTAGGATCCTTACTAGTTATTATTAGACTTGATCATGTCAGAATCTCACTGTTCTAATAATAATGAAAGATGATTTCATATAGATATTTTGTCCTCCTGTCTCTAATAGAGATAACAATACATATCAGAGCAGCAAACAGCAGCGGGCTCAAAACTTGCAAAGGACGTAAACTAAAAAAATCAAGGTATTTGTGTACAGTACATAACTTCTATTTTTGTTTTATCATTAGATCCACATCAGACAGAAATAGATGGAGAAGAATGGATTGTGACTACATTTGAAGAGACCCCCATCATGTCAACTTATTCATTGGCCTTCACTGTATCTGATTTTAAATCTAAAACGAGACATTCCGGTACAATCATACATGTATGTTTCTTTACTTTTAATTGAAGGCAATTGAGTGCCTGCTTATTTATTTATTTTGAACATTTCACAAATAATGAATATGTATTTCCAAGATACATGCTCGGGGGGATGCTATTTATGCTGGCCATGCTGACTATGCACTTGAAGTTACAGAGAAGGTTCTGATTCGCTATCAGGATATATTTGGATTGAAATACCCACTAACAAAAATAGGTGAGTGAATGGAGAAGAACCCCACTCACTATTTCAATGTGGATTAATTGAATTCTTGCATTAATACATGTAGTTGGAGTTTAACATGTATTTAAATTATAGTTCAGCCAAAAATGTAAATAATTTATTCATCCTCATATTGTTCCAAACCTGTATGGCTTCATTTTTTAGGGAATACATTTTTTTAAAATTCTTAGTATTTTATATCCATATACTGTAAGTTCAATGCAGTCCAAGGTTTTTTCTCAAATGAAAAAAAAAAAGTAATTCAGGTTTGGAACAACACGGAGAAGTGTCAGTAAATGACATAATTTTCATTTTTGTGTGAACTGTCCTAAATTGAACAGGTACAAGCTAAAACGAGAGCACACAAAATCAAGCTTCACAAGATCACATGCAGAGTTTGTTTTATTACAGACCAGATTGCTTTGCCAGACATCAGTGTTGAAGCAATGGAAAACTGGGGTTTCATTTCATATCAGGAGTCAGGTCTGCTGTATGATAAATCTACAGCATCGACCTTTGATCAAGAACGGGTGGCAACTCTGATTGCTCATGAATTAGCACATCAGGTAAACATAGTCAAATATTCATGATAATGTATTATTCATCACTGACTAAAGTTTACATTAAGCTAGATATTTCAGTGAATGTCATTGTTAACCTAGATGTGCAGTAATTGAAACCTTACAAAAACTCAGATGCACATTGTCTGGATGTTACGGTGGTATTGATTAAGTGGTAAATTAATCATTTTTTTATTAATTGTTACAGAAAATAGTTATAACAGACATACATCAATAGGAATAAAGTGCAACACAATTTTTCTCATTTTAAATGCCATCCCACCCAACCACAGCGACCATCAAAAAAAAAAAAAAAACTTTCCACTCCCTCTGCATCACATTAGGTACAATCACAAATAGTCTATAACAAAAATAATTACATAAACTTCACAAGACAAATACAGTGTAAAGACATTTACTTTACATGTCACTTTAACAAGTCCTTAGTTTTAGATATTGCCCTTATCCAAGCTGAAATCGTTTTCTGAGTGGCACCGTGCATCCTAGCCACTGATAGCTCCATGTTTGCAATGTCCAGGAAGGGAATACCTCCAGTGTGACCAAGCTAAAGAGTGTGGAGGTTGCCAACGTAAGGCAAGCATTTTCTTAGCTGCAGTTAATCCAGAGAATAACCATTTGTTCTGAGACAGAGAGAGAAACTGAAAGATGAGTCATCATTTAAAAGCAAAGGCTTAGGACAGCATGATATATCGACTTCCAGTATGTCCTTCGGAGTCGTAGATACCTGTTTCCCAAAATGATTAACTTCAGGGAAATCCCAAAACATATGTCTATAGGTGCCTATAGAGTTTCCTGCGCAGAAATTACAATTGGAAGATGAATAAAGCTTAATTAAATATCGTTTCCTAGGAGTGACATACATCCTATGAACCATTTTGTATAGTTGATGATTAGGATTTTTTTTTTTTAAGTTTAAGATTGGACCATATTGAATCATCAAAAGATATCGTCAATGCTGTCTTCTGTATCCGTATCATATAAATCTCTATACCAGATGTCCAAAATTGGTAACGGTTTATAGGAGGCTTCTAAAAACAACAAATACAATGAAGATACTATACCATTCGTAAATTAACACAGTTTGACAAATTCTATTTCATGCTGAAGTGTGAATAAAAAATAAATGACCTTAGCTCCATCAAAAAAATCCCCAATAAATAACATGACATTTTAACTGCCCATGTACACAATAAAATAGTAAGAAAATATATAGGGAATTTTTGATTAGCCTGTTTATTTTGCTATTATTTAGTTAATTGTATTTTATTTTTTGCGTTCTGCAGTGTATTTTCTTTGCTGTGAATCTACTGAACAGTTTTTACATAGATCATCTGCTAGCTGTTAAGAGCCCATAAATCTTTAGCAAAATCATCTTTACATTTCATACCTGTGCTTAATTTCAGTGGTTTGGAAACCTTGTTACCATGCGCTGGTGGAATGACCTATGGCTGAATGAAGGATTTGCCACATACATGTCATACATTGGGGTGCAAGCTGATGGCTGGGACTTAGTATGTTTTTGTTTATTTTAGAATAATGATTTTAACAATACACCCTGGTGAATTCTTCATTTTTTTCACTTGTTGACTTCTACAATCTGACCATAAATTCATTCGATTAAAACTTGCATCCTCCAACCTCCTCTGATGATATGATTAATTTGTGTTTTCAGAGAGATCTGATTGTTCTCAGAGAAACCCAGACTGCCTTTCAAGTGGATTCCTTAAACTCTTCCCATCCTCTCCGCTTGCAGGAAAATGATATTCAAACTTTCTCTGAGATCACAGAACTTTTTGATGACATCACCTACAGCAAGGTTGGCATCAGTATACATTTGTGATGTTGATAAGCTTCATTTACAAAAATGTTACAATACAATATTGCACAGTATTATAATTTATAAAACAATCCTTTAGGATTATAAGAAACTTTCAAGCTCTGTACATGTTTTAGGGTGCTGCTGTGTTGAGAATGCTGGCCACATTCATGACCGAGGACGCATTTATGAGAGGAATCAAGGTAAGCCGAAATGGGGAAAAATTTATATATAATAATTAATATTTTAAAAATATATATAATGTTGAAATAGCTTATTTTAATCCCCAAATCAACTATATCATATATACATATTATATATATATATTATAAAACCATATTAATAACCATATTTAATCAAATGTATTCATTTTTTTTTAAACTTAGGACCTTTCATGGTATACTACAGTTTCCATAGCATAATTTATGCTTTCATGTATTAGACTATTTTTATGCATTTATTTTTGAAGATTTTAAGGTATGGTCTGGACTGACTGCCTAATTATTATTTGTATGTATTTTAGATGTATCTTGCCAAGTTCGAGTACAAGAACACTGTGTACAAAGATCTTTTGAAATGCTTGCAAGAGGTAAATTAAGGACCTATATTCTATTTTCAAGTTGAAATGATATGATAAGATAATGACAAATGTTTCCCACAATGATCAGGAGACAAAAGAAGATTTGGAAGGCTTCATGAGCACATGGATTGAGCAAGTGGGGTATCCAGTAATCACCATTATTACCCAGACAGGGGAGACTTCTCAAGAACACTTTTTACTAAAGCAAACACAGGGCCATGAGTGAGTTGCAAGAATCAAATTGCTGTTTACAATAGTAACATATTATTTAACATGGCACTGGATTTAAACTACTATCAAACAAAAAAGCTATAAGTAGCTTCCTTAGCCAAACTAACTTTTATTGATTCATTCAAATATTGTTTATTTTCTTCCTAACAGTATTGCATGGCACGTTCACATCAGATACATCAAGGACAGAGATCTTGCAGAGAAAAACGATGTACTGAAAGTAAAAGGTCCAGGTAAGGAACAAATAAACATTAAAGCATAATTTCGAATAATAAAAATGAAACCTGGCAAAACAACAGGCATAAATCTGCAGTCACTGTTAGTTGTGATTAACCCTGCTGCTCATTCCTGCATCCCTCCTTACAGTCCGAAGGCCACACTTTCAACTTCAAGACAAAGATGAGTGGCTCCTTGCAAACGTCAACTGCGCTGGCTTTTTCCGTGTCAACTACGATGAAGAAAACTGGAATAAGCTTCGTATGCAACTTGAAAGATATCATCATGTGAGTATCTTTAAAGAAATATTAGTATCCCTTCAAATCAAATATTGAACGGGAACGCAAATGCAAACGCTTGGCCAACACGCGGTCTGGTTCTGGACATCGTAAAAATAATTCATGTGACATCAGCAAAGAAAACTAAAATAATGACTTTATTCAACAATTTCTTCTCTTCCATGTAAGTCTTCGACGTGCGTTCAAATTGTTGAATAAAGTCGTTATTTTTGTTTTCTCATGGACTATTTTAACAATGTCCTAACTACCTTTCGGGGGCCTTGAACGTGTCAGTTGCGTTGCTGTCTATACAGGGTCAGAAAGCTTTGGATTTCATCAAAAATATCTTAATTTGTGTTCCGAAGATGAACGAAGGTCTTACAGGTTTGGAAAGACATGAGTGTGACTAATTCATCTTTGGGTAAACTTACCCTTTAAATGCCTTAAACTGGCTTTTAAATGAGCCTGACTGGCTCTAAGCAGGCTTTTGAAGACCGCTGTCACATTTGAATACTTTCTAGTTTTTAAATAACGGGCAGATTTTTGATACCAAGTGGCCAAAAAGTTGAAAACATTGCACCGATTTTGCAGTCAGTTGTTATTTGGCGTGGGGCCACCCTGGCCACCTGTGATCACATACTTACGTAAAGTAGGTTTTGTCATTAATACTGATGTGATCAAAAGTGGCTTAAAATCTTATTAATCTATCTTTAGGTCATTCCAATCATCAACCGAGGGCAACTAATTGATGACGCTTTTAATATTGCAAGGTAAGTTTTCAGTTGACCAGTGTTGTAAAGAATTATTTGGCTCGCTGTGATTTGTTGCTGCATATTAACTGATCATTTCTGTATAGGGCTCATCGCCTCAATGTCACTATTGCACTAAGTCTAACCAAGTACCTTGTAAATGATACTGAGTATATTCCATGGGAGTCAGCACTGAAAAACCTGGATCATTTAATTCTTATGTTTGATCGCTCTGAGGTCTACGGTCCGATAACGGTGAGCATAAGGACAGTCTCCTGAATATGTGTATAACAGTGAAAATTGTGATACTCAGCATTAACTGTACAATTCTATGTCTAGAAATACCTACGTAATCTAATCACACGACTATATGACCACTTTGAGGAGTACACAATAAATGGAACCGTTCCTGAGAAACACACTGACCAGTAAGCAGCATTTTTGTCTTGCTTTACATATTTTTTTGTTGGACATCTAGCAATCATTATTTATTTTGTTTCCCCTTCAGGTATAACCAGGTAAATGCTATTTCAGTAGCCTGCAGCAATGGCCTTACTAAGTGCATAACAATGGCTAAAAGTCTATTCGAAGATTATAAAAATGGCACCAATGAGTGAGTTGCGCCTTTAAGTTTAAATTAAATTACTGTCAATTACAGTTCTACAATATAGATAAATTAGATTGACTTGAATGATCTTTTTACATTTAGCATTCATCCGAATTT
This sequence comes from Sinocyclocheilus grahami, assembly GCF_001515645.1. Lineage (NCBI taxonomy): Eukaryota > Metazoa > Chordata > Actinopteri > Cypriniformes > Cyprinidae > Sinocyclocheilus > Sinocyclocheilus grahami. Next base: position 1,032,596 of record NW_015505404.1, read on the forward strand.
GAGGAAAGCAATCTACTGCAGTGCAATAGCTAGCGGTGATGAGTATGATTGGGAATTTGCTTGGATGGAATACCAAAGAGCCACGGTCGCTGCCGAGAAAGACAAACTAAGATACGCCTTATCATGCACCAAAGAAATCTGGCTGCTCAACAGGTCAGTGCAGAGATATAAGCTTTATATCATCTCAACGACCCATTTTGTGTACTTCATACTCACTGTTGCCGTTTGTAATACCACAGATATCTTCAGTACACTATTGACTCTTCAAAGATAAGAAAGATGGATATGTTCTCTACCATAAACTACATTGCCAAAAACGTCGCCGGCCAGCCTCTCGCTTGGGATTTCGTCCGTGAGCACTGGTCCTACATCACCCAAGAGTAAGTTATGATTTTTTCATTTATTTAAAGTCACCAATGAAATCAAAATGGAAAATTCTTATTTTTTTTAATGGAATACTGTAGTGTTTATTACAAATAATTTATCCCTGCACTTCATTATTATTTTTTTATTCATGTGCCCTCGTAATCTTTAATCAAAAACGTTAACCTCCCCTCCCCCTCAAAACGACTCCTCTACTCTTCCGGTCACGAGCTATGGCGCAAGGGCGGAGCTATCTGGAACTGCCAGCAGCTGCAGTGACATCAGTGACGTTTGGAAAATTGGAATTCTCTATTTTGTTTGCAACGCCCCAACTTCCAACGATCCAATCAATTCCCGAAGGACGAAATCAAGTCCCACCCTCTCATTTCAGATGCCGTTTCACTCGGATATACGTCACAGCAGAGAAGAAAAGACAATCGCAACTTCCGTTTCATGCCGACTTTATATTCAATGAATGGAAACTAGAGAGGCAAATTAAATCACCATTAAGTTCTTGTGCAAATGACTCATTCTGCAAACATGAGGATGTTCAGTTAAAAAAAGCCAATGATGAATTATAAAATGTAAATCTCGTAAACTCTGGCGGGAATAACTACAGCAATCAGGAAGTTGTAACACCAAAGTAACATAAAAGAATCAAAGATCAGGAGCAATTCAGGGTCCAAAGGCTGCCTTCAGCTATAAATGAATGATAGTCCTAATTGTCTTAAAGGTTTTATCACAGTTGCTTGGAAACCATAAATATATGGACATATGACTAACAATCATCTCCTTTGGGCAGGTATGGAGCGGGAGTCGTGTCTTTAGGCAGTCTGTTAGATGCTGTGACAAAAAGGTTCTCCACGGAAGTCGAACGTGAAGAGGTGCTCTTTCATTCATCTAGTTATTGTAAAAGTGTAATAGTTGACAATGTCTTAATCTGTAATTGTGTTTCCACCATTGATCTTACACAAACCCAAATTGTCTCTACACAGCTGAAGCAGCTTCAGAGGGAGCAGGAAGAGAAAAATCAGGGCCTTGCAGCTCGAGCTTTGGAGCAGGTCATTGAAAGGACAGAGGCCAATATTAAGTGGGTGAAAGAAAATAAGCAGATTGTTAAGGACTGGTTCACTGGAGAGCTGTAGGATCTTTTAGTTTTTGTAGGCCTGCACAATCAGAGTATACTTAGTGGAGCCAATACAATCAAAAACAGATGTAAAGGCGTTTCACAATGAAAGCAACCCCCTCCTGTGGTTCTGAGATGGTTTTGAACAAAAGACCACTTTCACTGGAGAATTATTCAAGCTTTAGAAGGGAAGAACAAAGAATGTGCCATTTTAAAATGGCTACATAACACATTCCCTATGCTATGTTGAGTAGTTAATGCCAAATCTATTGTGTGTATTAGAGAAAAGGCCAAGAATGAATGTTTTGGACTGCTTAATTTATTGCCTTTACTATAATTGAGTTGATATTACTGACTAAGTATTGTTTACAATGATGAAATCACATCTAAGCACATTAAAAAAAGCACAGTATGCCATTCGTTTTATTTGTATAGTTTAATTTAATTAAAATACATATGAAAAAATATAAAAGCTAGTATTTTGAAATATTACATTTTATAGAACCACAGCCATTATTTTGATCTCTGTGAATGACTGACTGAAAACCGAATGACAAAGGTTATGATGTGTGTTTTTATGAGACTTAATATTTGTATTAAGAGTCAAACATGTAAATCTTTAAATAAAGTGCAATCTTTTTACACAACAGTTTCTTCTCTTTAATTTTTTTTGTATTCATACTCCAATAGATCTTTGATGTTACGATAAGAGATGCACGATATATCAGATATATTGGATATTTATTGTCTATATTAGATATTCAATTGTACATGTTTTACATTTAGATATCCTTTGCTGCCGTTTAAACGGTCATTTATGTAATCTTTAGGAAATCTCAAAAGAAATATACACTTTTATACTGTACATAACGTTGTGATGCCTAAATTCAATTGTAGCATTTAATACAATTCATTTGAGTAGTTTTTATTGTTTTAAAATAATGACATGAATTGGCTATCAGGCATAATTGTAATATTGCTGCATCTCTAAATATGATATAGTACAACTGTTTTCAATTTACAGTGCTTAATGATCTTAAGGATATATCTTTAATACACACATACAATACTTAAGTACGTTATAATATATAAAAGTCTTAATTTTACAATGGTACTTTTGCTGTTCATTTATGATACTTTCATGTGATAATATATGAATACTGACAGTTAGGTCTTGTTTTGTGGTGTAGCCGTAAATATACATTTGGAGGACAGATAAGGCACTGTGATGCAATCCTTGAAGCTCAGTGGTGTCATTCAGTCATCCTGAAAACAAAAACCCCAAACACCACATAAAACAGATGTTACAGGTTTGCACAATGAAACTCCCAACAAATCCTGTACTGGATCATTGCATTAGTTTCACTTCGTCTTAAACCTAATAGAAAATGGTAAAAAAAGATCTACACATCTGTTCATGATAAACCCATTTCCTAAGCCAATTCTTTATGTGTTCAGAGCAAACACAAAACTTCATCAATTGAGCAGAGAATCGTACCCATTCTTCATCGTCTGCTCCCTCGCCCTGACCGCCACTCTTCCCTGCATTTTCCTGATCTGCTTTGTTAGCCATTATTTTCTCTGTCCACGATGCTCCAGCATTTTCATCTCCTGCAAAGTTGCATTTCGTCACTGTACCACTGTCCAGCTTGGCGAAGGAAACTAGACAGACAATACCAGACAGAACAGCACATGTAGCCACCTTGATTTACACAGTATGTACAGTATATACTATTTTCAGCATTGTACTTACAAATAAAGGGCCCGTCTCCTTTCGTTTTAAGACGGATTTCTTGGCCTGACTCGAGCTCTGTTCTGTCCATCTCTGCTTCTGAGATCCAGAATGCAAAGGCCTGACTAGGACAATGTTTTGCTGTTACTTTAACCAGCTGATCCTTATTCACAATGTCACACAGATGGCGCTCATTTAGACAATCTGTTTCACCCTTAGCCTCCACTTCTGCAAGGTTGATACACACAAACCAAAACAACATGCATGTAATAGTCTGCTTCAATACATCAAGATATTTTTGATAAATCAGCATTTACCAAATCATACATGTACTTACAAGAGTTTAATCAAGTTTGTATTATTGCATGGTATAACTGAATGCTGTTAGAACAGGTTGCCATTAAAATGCACAGTAAAAAACTTGCCATATCTAAACCAGCTGGATTTAGATTTTTTTTTTTTAAGCACTTAAAGGTTACTCACTGAAGGATGACATCAGATATCCTGTGTTGACCTTTCTTGTATCACTGAAGTTAGGTTCAATCTCATTTCCTTTTGAATCATATTTTCTGCGATGGATTTTGCTTGGTTTGACATACAAAACATTGTAGCGCTCCTGAAATGAACACAAAAGCAATTGTTGAATCACTAAGTGTCATGGGAAACATTACTAATGAAGATATTTGCCTTTTTATGAAAATAAAGTAATATACTCAACCTTTCAAAAGTTTGGGGTTGGTACAATGTTTGTCTCTTATGCTGATCAAAATACAGTAAAACGTTAATATTTAACATTAATAAAATGTATTAAAAACATTAATAAAAAAACTGTTTTCTATTGTAATACATTTTAAAAAGTCATTTATTCCTGTGATGGCAAAGCTGAATTCTCAGCAGCAATTACTCCAGTCCACAGTTTCTATTCTATATGCAGATTTGCTGCACAAGAAACATTTATTACTATTATTATTATTATTATTAATGTTGAAACCCGTTGTGCTGCAGTGCTTAATATGTTTGTAGAAAGTAGAAACGGTGGTGCATTTTTTCAGTATTCAAAGTAGAAAGTTCAAAAGAACTATTTAAAATCGTGTTATGTAATTTTACGGACCCCATACTTTGGAACAGTAGTGTAAATTAGTGAAGGGTCATGATTCCAGAAAACAACTTGAGTTTCTTAATTGAGGAAGAGTTTTAAGTTCTCTAACCTTTCTGTTGTTCACATCTGTTATGACATGGCGTGACATTTCCACGACCGCTCCCTCTAAAATGACACCATGACCACTGGAAAGTGAAAATTATAAATAAAATACAATGCGAGAGCCAAGAAGAAAATTGTATCATTTCCGACAGGACGACATTTACAGTCTCTGCTGCTATTATAAATCTATGGTAACGTTGTTATTAAACACCGCTGTTGTCACATTCAGAACATTGACGGAATATTCTGAACGGCTGACGATGTGAAACAGATCACATATTAATTTACTTAATGTATTGTGTCTTTGCAGTATTAGCTATAACTTGACTAACTATGGCATTTGGAATATTTGAAAGGGAAACTATGGAGAAGTAAACCAGGCTGTGCTGTGCATCGATGTCGACGTGTGCAAAAAAACCATGCATACACTTTAAAGTATTACCTCTGGTGAACTAATGGATCCCATGTGGAGGAGAATTTCTCATTATGGACAGGTTTGTTTAATAGCGCAGTGTTGTCATAAATGCGACTCATCTTCGGCCGATGATTTGGATTTCGTCGAAACTAAGCTGCTGCTACTTCCTGGTTACGTCATCATGAAATCTCAATCCATGTGTAAAATAAGATTTTAAAATATTTTTTCCCCCGACATCTTTCATCCAGACGTGTATCTTCGTGTTCCAAGAACACCGACCATTCTCTTTATTTGCGCAAATATGAGTGATGGCTAATATAAAAAAAAAACTTATTTGTTATCACAGTTTTATGATACTGGTGAAAACTTGTATCCGTTTTTGTTGATTTGAAGGGGAGGGTAATTAATTAACTTACTGTTTTTATGTCATGAGTCTAATTAATATCTATTTGGAAAACACCAGAATAAGATTTTTTGACATTTAAAACATTACACAATAAAATATACACAACCGCGCATTATAATAAATCACAAAATGTTTAAGTTAAGGCATAAAGCATATCATATATTTATTTTTTGAGAGAGATTTGATAGCTGCATATTCTTTATATAATCAATTAAACATGGCCAAATTCACAGAATACTGGCCGCTATATGGCTATAACAAGGCAATAAAACTCTTCATTTCTGTTATCCAGATACAGCTGGTATGACAGTTTGATTACCATTTGGCAACCCAGCAATAAATGTTATGGTAAGCTTTATAGGATAACAATACCTGAGACTGTTTCCCAGAAGGCAAATCTCAGATTACCAACATCTACATACTTTAACACATGACTATAAAGAATTCCATATTGAATTATTTAGGCTCTCTGTTATGGCTTGAAAGTACAATGTCTGTCTGAGTTATTTCTTGACCATTAAATAACTTAATGATTAGTCCTGGCTTTTTTAAAGTTAATCCCTTGTGTCAGTCTGATTCGCTGGTCCTTTCCCGAGCTCGATGTGTCTTTGAGACTAACTGATGATTTACATTGTCGCAGGATCCCCTGTAGAAATGAGTAAGAATACATTTTATCATTATATTTTAAGTATTATATCCACCAAGGACAGCTGAGACACTCTTACGGTAACAGCCAGTAAACTGTCTCTAGATAAGCTTAAATAAATGCAAGATAACATCATACCTCTTCCTCCAAATCAACTTCACATCTTTCGTGACTATATGAGCATTGTGGACTCTGCTCTGAGTTTCCACCTGTAAAAAGCACCACCTCAGAGATAAACTGTCCTGAGTAACAGCCACGAAGTCTCGATATAGCACCAATAAAACACAAACCCAATAAATGTTTAGAAGCAAAGCTCTTTCTCATATGTAATGAGTCAAGTGTCTCACTTTATTACCCAACCAATGTCATATCTGCTGTTTTACGTCAACAGTTTCTTACAGTGTTTTGGAAAGTCCCGCAGCTGGATATTTAACCACACATTGCGTCTCTGAGCCCATCCACCCGGAGCTTCCACTTCATAGAGACGCTCTCTTTCGTCTTCGTGGATCTCAAGATACTTTTTACAAACTGTAAACAATTATTTCAACAAGTTGTGTAAGCTTTGGGTGTCAGGTTTCTATTACATAAATAATCACAGATAAGAGCCAGTGTAACCACTCTTATCAGTTCAATGTTGAGCGATTTGTGTATTCTGCACACAATCTAAAGCCATAGGACTACCCTGCCCCTGCCCTGCCCCTTTTCAAAATTCTAAATTATTCAAAAGTGCCCCTCTCAGACAAATAGCAATGATATTGTGGTCAATAAAACAAAATGCATTTGAATTATAATTAACACGACTATGTGTACAAAACAGTAACTAATCGCTCAAAAGTCGGAAAATTCCTGTTTATTGTTATATCTGTCAATCTGAGGCGTTGCTATGGGTTGCGTGCGACTGACTAATATTCCACAGTCTGTTCATAAACCTAGGCCTAGCGCCAAAAGTCACAATAATGGAAAGCAGTATTCAATTCACTTGTATTTATGTGTATTGATATACCTTTACTATTTCATGAAACTATCATAGTTAATGAAGCACAAGTGCCACCTAGAGGCCTATTATGTGAGGTGTAGGCTGGCGAAATGGTGACGTGAAAGGACTTTATTATATTCCCATTTTTGATATTTATGCAGCATTATAAAAGTGTCTTATGCTCATCAAGCCTGCATTCATTTGATCAAAAATACAGAAAAAAAAATAATATTATGAAATATTATTAACATTTTAAAGAATATTTTTCTATTTTAAAATACTTTAAAATATCATTTATTTTTGTGATGCAAAGCTGAATTTTTAGCATCATTACTCCAGTCTTCAGTGTCACATGATCCTTCAGAAATCATTCTAATATGCTGATTTATTATCAATGTTGGAAATAGTTGTGCTGCTTTATTTATTTATTTATTTTGGAACCTGTGATACTTTTTGGAGTTCAACGATAAATAAAAGGTAAAAAGAACAGCATTTATTCAAAATAGAGATGGTTTCCAACTATATAAATCTTTACTATCACCTTTTTTAATCAATTTAACAAATCCTTGCTGAATAAAAACGAATTTCTTTACAAAAAAATGTATTTAAAAATAAATACTGACGTCAAGCTTTTGAACGGTTGTGTATATAATTAAATAAGTTATATATTAAATAAATGCTGTTCTTTTTTTACTTTTTATTCATCAAAGAATCCTGAAACAAAGTATCGCAGGTTATAACAATATTAAGCAGCACAACTGTATAGCACAATATATTTTAAAGTATATTAAAATTTTGATCAAATAAATGCAGGCTTGATGACTATAAGTGACTTCTTACAAAAATATAAAATAGTATGTAATAGTAACAAACTTTTGACCTAGATCATTTTCTTTTCTTTTTCTTAAATTTTTTTTACATTGCCCCTATTTTACATTTGAGCCCCTGCCCCTGAGTAACTTTCTGCACGTCCCTGAGAAACACTACCATTTAAAAGTTTGGGGTCAGAAGGTTTTTTTTTTTTTTTTAAGAAATTAATGCGAGGATGCAATTCATTGATCAAAAGTAACATTAAAGACATCTATAATGTTACAATAGATTTCTATTTCAAATAACTACTGTTCTTTTGAAATTTCTATTCATCAAAGCATCCTGAAAAATGTATCACGCTTTCCACAAAATATTTAGAAGCACAACTGTTTTCAACACTGATAATAAAAAATGTTTCTTGAGAACTAAATCAGCACATTAGAATGGTTTCTGAAGGAACATGTGACACTGAAGACTGGAGTAATGGCTGCTGAAAATTCAGCTTTACCATCACAGGAATAAATTATTATTTTTTAAATATATTACAATTGAAAACATTTATTTTGAATTGTAATAATACATTGCAATATTAATGTTTTTGCTGTATTTTTTATCAAATAAATGCAGCTTTGGTGAGTAGCTATAAGAGACTTCTTTCAAAAATCTTACCAACCCAAACTTTTTAACAGTAGTATCAATTAAAATTTGAGCATTTTATCTTTTTATCCTTTACATGTGAATATCACAGCTAAAAAAACGTAAAAGTGAAAAGTAATTAAAAAATTATCAACCATGATCAACAAATAATCAATCAACCAACCAACCATAACAGTTATTTTATTGTTTTAATATGATTATGCTATGCTTACCAACCCAAAACCTTTGGATGTTAGTGTATACATACCTCCAAGCATGCCAGGTGACATAGGAAAGCTAATTCCCAGAAACGCCTCAGAGGGTTGAGAGGAGCAGAAATCCTCCAGCATCTGTAAAGCGAGCCCAGTCCTTCTCCAGTGAGAGCGAACAAACACTGTGTCCAGCACAGGGAGCTGATAACTCTGGCCAGTGCAGCTGTCACACAGGCTGCCTATAAAACACACACACAAAAATTGCTTTAAAATAATTGTTTCAAGTATCACATTTACAAATAATTTGTAAAAAGTAAACTACGCATTCTTGTTTCCTTGTCAAGTTTATACTGGCATTACATTGCCATTTTTTTTAAACGTATTTTGTTATGATGGTTACATTGCAAACCCATTACACAGTCAGACTCATACAGTGTCATGTTAGTCAAAACTGTATTCATTGTAGGGCTGGACAATAATTCAATATCAATATGTATCGCGATATAATTTTTTTCAATAACGGTGATATGATTTTTAAACACATTATAGTTTTATAGGAGTAGGTTTCATAGAGTTGGCAAATTAATTTTTCTTAAGTTTGTAGGTACAGACATCTGTTGTGGCCGTTCTTGGCCGTTTTTATGAGGCTTTTTTAATAGTGTTCATATCGATATCGGAATTATATCGTATCGAAATTAAGAAATATATCGTGATATAAATTTTGGCCATATCGTCCAGCCCTAATTCATTGTATATTAAATATATTAAAATATTTTTGAATTAATCTTTAAAGGTCTCCTCTGGGATGGTTATTAATAATAAAAACTGTACCCTTTCTCTGTCACCTCTGTCTCTCTGCAAGTAAATGAAGCATTTAAGGTTAAAAACCAACCACATTCAGTAAGTTAAATGCCAGCCAAGACCATTTCCAAACAGTGACTGTCCAGTATTTACACTGTCCACAAGATGGCAACAACATCATACAAATGTGAGACACATGGGGGGAAACCAAAACACATTGAAGGCTTTTTTGAACAAACATGTTTTGAGCCACATTCTTTTCCTGCAAAAACATGTTTAACAACAAATAGGACAAAAAATTTAAGTCTGAGAGCAAAAATTTGCAAAATAATTAAATTCATGGTCATTCTCCTGTAGTATTGATTTTATTGTTTTTACATACATTCTTCAAAATTGTACCAAAAATGTTGTTCCAAGGTTTAATAATCTTATAATATAACCTTCCTTGTTCTACAACAGCCGGAAATCACAATAAAACAATACCAGACAGAACTGCATGACCATATTATCAACAGATATGACACCATATATCATATATATTTTTTCATTCTTTGATGAGAGCCTTAAGGTTTCATGTGACACAAATGCACTATTCTTTGCACTGAGTTCCTTTCTGACCTTGATTTACTACTTACGACTGCAGTAATATAGTACACTCTGAATCTCTCCTGCTATAGAAAATGCGTTCTGCATCCGTTTTATTCCCATCTCCCTTCATCTCCATTACCCATAAACCACCGACTTCCCACTGAGAAATTGCAGACATTTCTGAAATTCCTTTCACAAGGAAAGGCTAGCTTGGATTGTTAAATATGCTTTTGTAAAGCTGAGAGTTTATCCTCAAAAGGGATTGACTGTCACTCGGCTGTTGAACCGCCAAGGATATTTGGCATCAGAGCAAATATTGCAGCAAAGTAAATTGGCCAAAAGACTTTAAATGCAAAACACCTTTGTGGTTTCTCTTTAAAATGTAAAACAGGATCTAGCTTTGCATATCAGTGAGTTTCATACTTGTTTTCCTTCCTTTGCCTTGTCATCAGCCTGTTTGTGTAACCCATGCGGGATTCCTTGGGTGTCTTCAATCCGTGTCACATGATCAGATTTTACAAGAGGATTATGACATTGGCCTTGGCTATATCGAACCCTGACCTAATATGTAACCCATGAAAGATGACACTGACAAAAATAATGTCATTCTCACTCATCTAGACTAAACTATCATGTATGGTCAACTAATGGCCACTCAAAATGTTTTGATGTATTTGTACCATAAGCTTTGCATTTATAAAATAATAAAGTAAAAAAAAAAAAAGCTTTTAAAATCTTTATAAATGTAAATAATAGTGCTGTCAAACGATTAATCGCGATTAATCACAACCAAAATAAAAGTATTTGTTACATAATAAATGTATGTGTACTGTGTATATTCATTTTGTATATATAAATACACGCACATGCATGTATAGTATATGTAAGAAAAATATGTTATATTTATATATTAAATATATTTATATATATATAATATAAAATATAAGAATATAAACATATGAATGTATATACATGTAAATATTTTCAAAATATATACTGTGTGTTTATTTATTTATACAGTACATAATAAATAAACGGTACACATACATATATTATGCAAACAAAAACTTTTACTTTGGATGCGATTAATCGCGATTAATCATTTGACAGCACTAGTAAATAAATAAGTTTAGGGGGTTTTAATTAAATTAATTCATTTTTATTTAATTTAATTTAATTTATTTATAACTTTGTGTATGTAAAACACATGTAATCCAAGCAATTAAACTATAATGTAAAAGAAACAGTTGCTTTTAAAGAAAATATTTCAGGAAAAAACTCAGTCACTAGATGGTGGATATGTACTATAGTAAATACGTGGTTGGTAATCTGAAGCTCAGGAGGAACTGCTAATAGATAATTCCAGCTAAGCTTTTTAGTGGCAACACAACAATCCAATTAATGAATCAAGGTTCATGCCATCCAAAAGAAGAGCTGAACTGCATGTTGACTGACTGCTGCACTTAAAATGAACTCTTTCCAAATGACTCAGCTTTATCTTTTTCTTGCAGAAATACTGTTTATAGGGTCATACTTATGTATTGTACAAAAAAGAGAGAGAGAGATTTGTTTTCCATTTTATGGGAATATTGCAGCAAGCACATTATCTGGGATGTTTTTCCCCCTTAAAATGTTTACCCAAACAGCCCGGACATAAGGAATGTCTCAACTATTATTTACAAAAGAGGAGGAAGTGAATACTTGATGGTCAGTGCTCATCTGCAATAAAGTTTTTGGCTCCTGGTTTTGGGGGTGATAACAATCATAATTGTGATCAAACCAAGCTGCTATGCGATAAAACTAATTTGTTGCACCCCTCCTGCACTATATCATTTTCAGCTTGTTTTTCAGGAATCTTTTCTTTTTCTGACTGTAGCTGTTCGACCGAACATAATTGTCACCCTCTCCTCCAAATTCCTCTTCCTGTCTGGGCTTAGATAAAATGAGAAACAAACAGTGTGTCATCACTATTGTCAGTGGTAAACATGCTTATTTCCACTTGACTGCCAGGCTGAAATGAAACTAAAGGAAAGGTAGTCTGGGTGGAACTGCATGAGGACAAACTCATATAGACAGAAACACAGTATCAAGGGAGTTTTGCTTTTGGTGACTGCTCTGCTTTTTCTGACTGTAGCTTTACAGGGGCTTAACTTTTTTTGTTTAGCCAGGACAGAGGTAATCTGGGGCACAATCCATGTGTTTAAGCTTTGTTGTGAGCATAAAATGTATTTTGTTTTGTTTTTTCAAAAAAAGATGTATGATTATAAGAGACATGAATGTGGGAAATATCTTGTTGCTCTGTTATCAAAATGAGTAATTTAACATGTTTAAACAAGTCTATGCTCTTTAATTAGTGGATCTTTCAACAATAATTGTATATCTTAACATTGAATTTGCAGTGAGAACAGATCATTTTCTCTATAGTGCTGAAGATTTGTTGTACAAATGATCAGGAATTGAAACCATCTGTGAACATACTAAGGATCTGTTCATTGCCTAATGAGACATGAGACATGATAAATGCTGCATTTTGACATACGGAGGCGCCAAACACAAAGTTGCAGATTAGAAGATACAAGGTCAAGGCGATTTCCAAGGCTAGAAAGAACTGAGCTGCAGTTTAGAGAATTCTGAATGCTGTTTGAGTAAGAAACTATATTTTTGGATCCACATTTCATATAATATCAAATAAAATAGTAATGCAATTTGACGCAAACAATTGATCAAATTCCACTCAAAAATAGATTTAAATTAATATAGGCCTAGGTTGTAGACATTTATAGGGTACTGAATTCACAATTTGCAGGCCATTTTAAGTTGACTCATGTCAGCGAAATGGAAATTTGCCGAACAATTTAAATGCCTAAATCTAAAAACAGACTGAAATATTTTTAAGTGTGTTTAGACACCTGAATTTAACAATATATTTCAGCATTATAGACTTAGGAGCCGTAGGTCAATTTTAATTTGAAAAAAGTGCTATTCTCAGGCAACAATGTTGAACAGTGATGACTCTGCATCATCACGAACGAATGAATTGATTGTAATTGTAAAGCCGTTCCGTCTCAATGAATGAAATTCTACATCGGATTTTACTTTTAGCTGACTAGACTATGTCATTGGCAAAATATGTGCACTTCTAAAATGTGGAGCTGGGTAATATTTTGAACATAGAGAATTGATTACAAATTGTTATCGTTGTGGATAAAAATAGGATAAATATGTTTATTGTTTATATGTTTAAATTAGTTTTAATAGCTCCATCCGTTCATTCCATTTAAGAGCTCCATGTGCCAGAGATGATGAATTCCAGCTTTAGTTCAACTGGAATATGAGTGAGTAGCGTACTAAAAATCACTATAGTTATCTTATCTGAACATACACATTAAATTCCCTTTACTCACACTGTCAAATCTGGCGTTTATGAAACCCGGATCGCATCTTAAAGGGCCAGTGCACTTGGATTAAAAAAATATTCAATCCGATTTCTAGGAAATTATTAACATGGTACGATCAACACGTCCTGAGCTAACCCAATATTATGTACCCTTTTCTTATTTCATGTTTAGTTTCTTTTTGTGGCGTCTATCTGAATCATTTTAGTTTCCCAAACTTGCATGCATTTTAATTTCACAATACATAACACATTTCATTTCATTACATTTTTTTTTGTTATGCATACAGTCAGATATTTTGTCTCTTTAGTATGCCATTTTATGAAGAAACAGCATAGCAGAGAGAATAGCTTTAATACAACATATGAAAAAAAGATGATATAAATATAAATAAAAGTCAATTCAAGTCACATATTTATATAGCATTTCATACAATATAGATTGTTTCAAAGCAGCTGTAAAATTTTAAAACAATTTTGAAACAAATGAGAAGAAAATAGTGTTATTTACGATTTTCTGATTAAAACTTATAATTATTTTCATAAAAATATAGCCTAATAAAATGGAATCATTTTAAATGTAACTATAAGAAATGCATATAAACTCCTTGATGTAGGCTACAATGCTGTGATTGATAGCACAATCACAGCAAAGTGTGTGATCTATCTATCTATCTATCTATCTATCTATCTATCTATCTATCATCTCAAACTTTCTTTAGTTAGCATAGTTTTTGCAAGACAGGAGATTGATTGTTAGAAATCTTCTAAATTCAAATGAAGACGATTCCACTAGATATTCTATTTATGTCAATTATGACTATTTATAAATTCAAATGAACTAAAAATGAAATTGCATTTATTCTTCAAATAAACATTATGACAGACCTGGTATAAGCGTATATTCATGTAAACAAGTTCATGGCTGGAATCATTATTGTTACGAATATACGTTCGTTAAAACAACAAATCATCTCAAACTTTCTTTAGTTAGCATAGTTTTTGCAAGACAGGAGATTGATTGTTAGAAATCTTCTAAATTCAAAGGATGACGATTCCACTAGATATTCTATTTATGTCAATTATGACTATTTATAAATTCAAATGAACTAAAAATGAAATTGCATTTATTCTTCAAATAAACATTATGACAGACCTGGTATAAGCGTATATTCATGTAAACAAGTTCATGGCTGGAATCATTATTGTTACGAATATACGTTCGTTAAAACAACAACAACAACAAAAACAAAACAAATTCCTGTCACCTTGACTTTTGAGATCAAATGGTGTGCTGGCGTCAACACGGTTGGTCCAGTGCTCCAGTCCATGTTTTGGCATTCTCTCATGCCTGGCGTGTTTCTCTGTGAGAGAAGCCGAGTCTTGTTTACAGCGGAGATTCTACCGAGCGGAGACCGTCAGAAGAGTCGCGGAGGAGTCCGAGCGCCGCCGTGGACACTTGAGAATCAAACACTAGGCTCACAAGCTATTTATATCAAACAGTTCGTGATTTTTTACGGTGCGGAAAACCAAAATCCCACGCTCGGGAGCTGCTCACTCCTGCATCTCGGCTAAATGGTTTTTTTTTTTCCTACCGCAAAACAGCCCGACCGTGAGAGCGCGTGAAGACGGTAGGCGAGGGTGAGCAGTTGGTGAAACCATTTTTGTCCTGGCGGATATTTTGGACCGAGCGCTGTCTGGAGGCTTTCATTCATACGTGAATACGCTATCCGAGTCGAGCTCTTTGCACAATCACAGCAAAGTGTGTGATCTATCTATCTATCTATCTATCTATCTATCTATCTATCTATCATCTCAAACTTTCTTTAGTTAGCATAGTTTTTGCAAGACAGGAGATTGATTGTTAGAAATCTTCTAAATTCAAATGAAGACGATTCCACTAGATATTCTATTTATGTCAATTATGACTATTTATAAATTCAAATGAACTAAAAATGAAATTGCATTTATTCTTCAAATAAACATTATGACAGACCTGGTATAAGCGTATATTCATGTAAACAAGTTCATGGCTGGAATCATTATTGTTACGAATATACGTTCGTTAAAACAACAACAACAACAAAAACCAAACAAATTCCTGTCACCTTGACTTTTGAGATCAAATGGTGTGCTGGCGTCAACACGGTTGGTCCAGTGCTCCAGTCCATGTTTTGGCATTCTCTCATGCCTGGCGTGTTTCTCTGTGAGAGAAGCCGAGTCTTGTTTACAGCGGTGATTCTACCGAGCGGAGACCGTCAGAAGAGTCGCGGAGGAGTCCGAGCGCCGCCGTGGACACTTGAGAATCAAACACTAGGCTCACAAGCTATTTATATCAAACAGTTCGTGATTTTTTACGGTGCGGAAAACCAAAATCCCACGCTCGGGAGCTGCTCACTCCTGCATCTCGGCTAAATGGTTTTTTTTTTTCCTACCGCAAAACAGCCCGACCGTGAGAGCGCGTGAAGACGGTAGGCGAGGGTGAGCAGTTGGTGAAACCATTTTTGTCCTGGCGGATATTTTGGACCGAGCGCTGTCTGGAGGCTTTCATTCATACGTGAATACGCTATCCGAGTCGAGCTCTTTCAACGTGACCTCAAAAGTCCTCCGTACATCATCAGTATAGCGTCGTTCATCACACTGGCACGCGCACATTCGCATGAGGTGTTTTTGTTGGAGGAGAAAGCGCTCGTTTCGTCCCTCTCAGGTTTTCAAGAAATGGAGGCTGAAGATGCAGATTATCGGTCGAGTGAAATTCGTGGCTCCCACACGATTGCATCATTTAATAGCTGGCAAGAATAACACAGTGTTTTAATTGATCTTAATGTTCCCTGTAAAGGCAAATTATACAATTATTACCAGATATCTTCTTTCTACGACCCCCTCGCCTCCCGTTATCTTTACGGGTAACGAAAAGGAACTATCTGCTCATCCAAAGCGGATTCTTCTGGACTTTTTGCTTGCTTACAAGAAGCAGCGTCGCGTTTTGCTGCGGTTTCAGCTTTGTATTTTTTTGGAAGACTGATTTTTAGGAATGAGATCTGGAACAGCGAGGGATGTTTGGACCTTATTTTGGGGTCCTCTGCTGTTTCTCTCCACCATCTGCCTGTGGTCTGCGCATGGAGAAGGTAAACCAGGATTGTGTTTTATTATTCGAATGGGAAAATTACTCCTTATATCGGTGTCGTCTTGTTTGATCGAAACCTTGTTTCAGTCGCGGTGTTTATGGACAAATGTCAAGCATGAGTTTAAGTTACCTGCATACGCTGCTTTAGATGTTCAGGTATAGATATTCAAAAGGGCCTAGTAACACACGACCCAGTTTATTAGTGAATTATGACCTACTACTTAAATTAAATGTGACAATTTCCCTCAGACTAACAATAAACTTGAGAATTTTTTCGTTCTGATGTCTCTAGGCCCATCAGTTAATTGTCGTGACATCGGATGTGTTGTGAGTCTAGTGTGCTTTATGAATTATTCATAAGCTGGATCACGTTGGTATTTAGAAGCTACCTGAGAATTGCCTTATATAAAGCATTTGCCTCTATAATATGTATATTTTAGGTAATATTTAGTCCACACAGGCAGGAAGGTTAAACGTTACTCGGTCATAATAAGATTGGCTGAATTCAGTGAGTCTCAGTCGAGCATCACGCAGTGACTGTACAGTATAGGCTGCATTGACCATGTGCTTGTCCTCAGGAGGGTCATATAGGGGAGTTTTGTAACCCATTTTGCTTTATTGTCTGTAATTCTATGTTTGTGTATGAAGTTTGATTATAATATTCACGTATTCATATTTGTTTATTATAAATTAGTTATAGTAAACTATAGTTATAATCTGAACTGTGGAAATTAATGTTAAGTTTCAAGAGACCTGCTTATAAAATCATGAACATTTTTATTTTCCTGCGTGGATTTGTTTGGTAGTAAAATGTATTTGTTCAAAAATAATTAATTTGCCACCCCCAGAACTTTGTCAGTTTCAAATTTGAAATGGAAGACAGATAAGAAATATTTAAAATGAATATTTAATTGGATAAAAAAATCCAATTAAATTGGAAGAAATACCTAAACTTAGTCTAACATTTGTAAAAACATAATTGAGGCATACAGTGGTAAATATAGCGTATGTGCTATTTACTAAGACGAGTGGAAGTACATTGGAAACATCTGGTCAGACTTGATATGTTTTAGCTTTTTTTAAAAAACATGTAGATGTGAATATTTGATATCGAATTAAACGAGAGAACTTGCTGATTCAGATGATACCAGATTTGTAATTAAGTGTCCATTAACTTGTAAATTCTAAAATTAAATTCTAAACCAGAAATTTTTACTTTCTTACCTCAAAGTAGATTTTGTGTTTGGGATTATGCTAGAGAATTGATAAGGCTTAAAGGGACAGTTCACCCAAAAATGGTCATTCTGTCATAATTTACTGACTCTCAATGGCTTTCCGTCTTCCGTGGATCACAAAAAAGGTAGATGTAAAGCAGACTTACAGTCCCAGTCACTATTTACTTTCAGTGCATGAAAAAGATGCCACTAACATCTCCTTTTGTGTTCCACAGAATAGCACTACTTAAATGTTATAAACATTAGAGAATGGCATAAAAAGTAAGTCAATTTCCTACTTCACGATCGATCTGTCTTTTTCAAAATGAGCGAATGTTTCGTTGGCTGAGAGACTGCAGTGTCAGAGTATTCGAACTGAATTGAGCCTCTGTCACGTTCGCAGCACACGGTAAGAGATGATCCGATAGAAAACCTTACAGTCAAGATGGCAAACCTGAAAACGAAATAAATCCCCATCGTTTGCCTTATCAGCTCAATTTGGACTAAATTATTTATGTGTAAATGAAATACCCAGCCCACGGGGTTTGGTTTGGCAAGATTGTTTGATTACCTGATAATATCTGTATTTTTAAACTACAAACAAAACTGTAATTGTTCGTAACCTGTGGATATCACAAATACTTATTTGATTACAGTTGGATTTACATTTTGGAATACAATTTAGTCTTAGAGAGTTGTTGTTTTTGGAAGGAATGTCGCCTGAATATGTTTAAGGTAGACTCCAAAAATGAATTGTGTGTTGTGTGGCTTTTGCATGAGCATATTTGTGTATGGTTTTGTCTGTATTTACACACATACATTCTTTTATGTCAGGATGGCAGTAATTGTGTGATAACATGTTATTCCTGCTGTCAATTTTCATGTCTTTCCATAGTTTTAAAACATCTTGTGCTTGTAGGTGGATGTATTTGTAATGTTTTTGCAGCTTTAGTGTCATCAAATGCCTAATTGTGATTGTGTGGGGGCTGCATAGTGGCATAATGAAGGTGGGCCATTCTTTGGTTTAAACTCACATTTACATTCAAAAGGAGTTAGGATGCAATTCAAGGCCATTGACCGAAGTGGCCAGTCCCACATCCAGGCCACTTTGAATTTCAGGGGGGTCTGTTTCTCAGCACCCTGCAGAGACCAGCAGCACTGGCCCTATAGAGAGAGAGTTATGTGGGGGGTAAGCTCTCACTCTTGGACTCCATCATTGCATTGTCCCGTGTGTCTCTGTCTCATAAAGTGTTGCAATGACACTCCACTGACACACTGACCTCAATCAGCGCAAAACTGATTGCAGTTTCATATCTCTCTACTCTTGAGTTTGGATCCATTGGTCAAGTTTGATTTCACTGATGTGGTATACTTTATGACTTTAAAATGTTGATTAGCAATGAACAGTTTTGTTTAGGCTGGGTGTGATAGAATAGAAATACAATATAAGTATAAGAATAGAAACAAATTGTAGGATGTTAGTTGACACCAGCTGAATAATTAAGGGTTATGAAGAAGATAGCTGGTTTTGGCAATTGGATGTTTTCAGTAGGGATGCACCACTGATAGTAAAAATTTGTCCAATACCAATTGTATATATATATATATATATATCTCTCTCTCAATAATATGTATTATTTATAATAATTATTTATAATTACACATAATTAATTATTGTTTTGTATTATACATGTCTGAAATAAATATTCTAAAATATTTTGTCTATTTCACTTAAAAATAAAGTACCAAAAACTAAAATCAATCATTTAAAATCATTTAAAAGTGAATTTAGATGTGTTATAATTTACAGTATGAAAAATATATTCATTTTGAGATTTGCTAAAGAGCACAGTTAAGTATTATTAAATTACTAGTGTTTTTAAAGTGCCCTATTATGCGTATTTACAGGTTCATAATTTTGTTCAGGTTGTCTGTCCATCTATCTATCATCTCAGGCTTATTGCAGACATACTCCTATACTGAGTAAAAAGGTTATAAAATATTCCATCCTAAATTAATGGCCATGCTCCATTGGGAAGTCGTCTTTGGTCTTTTTTTTCATCCTGTTCAGTTTAAAAATCCGGTTAGGCTAATAAAATGTAATTTAGCCTCCTTTCAAGTTTTATCACAGTAAACTTTCCATGCCACTTCTTCCAAGTATATGGCAAACAAGCCTCCATGGTTCATTGAGAAAGAGAGGGCGAGCGAGAGGAGAAACATGAGGTTTGAAAATAGAACATGTAAAAATACACGGCGAGGGAAACAGACTAGGTTTTGTTGATCTGAAGAGTAGCGAGTTTGTGAACTGTTTTATTGGGCTTTAGCCGTTCACACAGACAGCCTCCGGACAGCCTGGCGGCGGAGTGCGAGTCACAGCGTTTGCTGCTGTCAGACGCTGACACACACACACACACACACACAGTAAATGCTAGTTTATTTCAATAGGAGTCATTATCATGATTAATCAATTAAATGCATCCTTGCTGATTAAAAGTACTATTTAAAAAAAACAAAAAACTTTTGAATGGTATTGTAGGTATTTTCAGTTGGAATATTACCTTGATAACATCGAAGATGTTCAAAATTCATTTTTAATGCTCTTGGTAAAGTACAACTTTTATATCAAATTTACTCTCTTTTGATCTTTAATTAAAATTGATTTCAACCAGGATTTGCGTCCCCGGTAACATCTCAAATGAACTAACTTAAAGGATTCGTGAGGACATGCCACCCAGTATCAAATGATCTTATAAGACAAAATTACTTTCTGGAAGTGACCGTAGCATGCATTCAATAACTAACTTTTGTATAGAAGCCCCTTCGAGTAGCGTCACCTTCCCATAGTGCCCTTCATGGCCACAAAAAGGCTGGAATATTACTTTGATAACATCGAAGATGTTCAAAATTCATTTTTAATGCTCTTGGTAAAGTACAACTTTTATATCAAATTTACTCTCTTTTGATCTTTAATTAAAATTGATTTCAACCAGTCTATTGTTGGATTTGCGTCCCCGGTAACATCTCAAATGAACTAACTTAAAGGATTCGTGAGGACATGCCACCCAGTATCAAATGATCTTATAAGACAAAATTACTTTCTGGAAGTGACCATAGCATGCATTCAATAACTAACTTTTGTATAGAAGCCCCTTCGAGTAGCGTCACCTTCCCATAGTGCCCTTCATGGCCACAAAAAGGCTGTTTAAATGCCACCAGCCAGACGTCTTTCAACATGCACTTATAGGCTGTGCATTTCTTGCGGAAAACAACAAAACGCTGACATTTCGAGTTATTTCCTCTTTTTTGGCCCGATTTCAAAGAGCGTTTTGCATTAGACCTCTGCGATGGGGGTATTGAGTCATCCCCGCAGTAAGGGGGCACAGGGGAGCATGACCAAGATCCTGGTTTGTGCTCCGCAGCGCTCACACCTGCCACCTCAACTGCTGGTTAATCCCCCACATGCTGGAAGTCATCTGACCACTGGTCTGGTGCTACACTTCCCTTCAATGGCCCTCACTTCAAAAGCACAAGCTCATATGTCAGAGCCCAACTAGTAATACAACACCTCTGGCCCCTACCTTCGCATGCTCAGCTAGCAAAACTCGGCCTGAAAGATGGAACAACATGGTATGTTGCTGAGGCAGAAGTTTACGAAAGATAGAGGTCAAGTAATAGTGCAGAAATACACCCACACGGGGCTGTTAGTAGCTTTCAAAAATGCCGAATAATTCAGAGGTAAAGTGAAAGTAAAGAATGCAACAGACACAAATCAGGCTGATACTGATAATTATTTTCATGTTATGGTTGAAATTTAAATTGTTTTGTCTGAATAAATTAATATAACTACTAAACTAAAGCCAATTATTTTAAAATGTCCAGTATGGAAAATGGAGATTTGCTAAAGATTACATTTAACAGTGCTATTAAATTATTCGTTTTTATAAAGTTAAAATTTTAGTTGGTAAAAAGCATTTAAATGTAAAAATGGTGGGAGTGAGTATCACAATTAAATATCCAATATCAACCAATATGGAAAAATAAAATAAAAATATGGCTTCAATATGCTACAGATCAAATATTTTTAAAGATATTAATAAAATGAAAGACATTTATATATTATAATATATTCTATTCATTAATGTATCCTTTGTGAAAAAAAAAATATATACCATGGTTTGCACAAAATTATTAAGCAGCAAAATCCTTTTCAACATTGATAATAAGAAATGTTTCTTGAGCACAAAATCAGCATATTAGAATGATTTCTGAAGGACCATGTGACACTGAAGACTGCATTATTGGCTGATGAAAATTCATCTTTGCTATCACAGAAATAAACTACATTTTGAAATATATTAAAATAGAAAACAGGTATTTTAACATTTTTACAATGTTACTGTTTTACTGTATTTTTATTAATAAATGCAGCTTTGGTGAGATGTAGTCTTCTTTCAAAACAATTACTGACCCAAAACCTTTTAACAGTGGTGTACATTTTCATATTTTTTGCATATTCTTCCAATCAGTCACATATGAAACTGCCTTGCATCCTTAAGAGTTCTCACATCAAATGCTCTGCATAGAGATGCTCGCTTTCAAGTGTATTTGGCTCCTTATATTGTGAGTAACTGAGCATCAAAACCAGGAAGAATTTAATGTCGCCCAACAACGCTCCACCAGATAACAGTTGAAGTGCGGGAAAACTGCTAAACTTGTGTTGTTTTCCGAGAACGATTACTCAGAGTGGTTTCAGTAACCTCCGATAATCTCTTGAAGGTATAAATCGGTCCCACAAGGGTCGTCATTTTCTTTTGGTCATTTCAACAGCTGCAATTAAGACGTACTGTAGTGTGGGGCTTCTGGTTTCAAATAAATAGCTGTGTATTTTTTTCATTTTGGAAATAAGATCTGAAGGATGGACAAATGTTTGGTGAAGCCAATAGGCTATACAGACTGGATCTTAAGAAGGACAGTATGGAAGTCTTGTTTTTCCCTCATCTCTCCCAGAGGTACAGGGATTCCTGTGGATGGCCAGCAAAAGGTTATCAAATGTAAACAGCAGGAGTTGGATTTCAAACCCGTCTGTTTGTACCATGGTGTGAAAACCACAGTGAATGAAGGACTCTCCTGAGTTACTGTTTGCTCATGGTGAAAGACAACCACTGTAGGCTTTTTTGTTTTGCAGTTGAATTTTGCATCTTGGTAAGACAACAAGTTCAGGTGACATGAACGAGAGCTGAGCACATAACTTCTTGGGGCCAGATAAAATGGACTGATTTCTGATGATTATAGCTGAATGCAGAGCTGAGCACAATCCTCTTTGGGAAAATGATTTGAGGACCTTAACACTGCTGAGGTGCTGGGGGAAGGATGTGAGAGCTTTCCTTTGTATTATGTTTCTTTCTCTTAAAAGTGGAATAAGCTTTTGTGACTCTTTCAAACACGCATTTACATAATTCCCAGTGTAGCGCTTCAGAGATTTCATTTCAGATGACTGACACAATATTAGTTTTGGCCAGTGTGATGCAAGTGGGTCATAATCACTGTAATTGTCATTTAATCTGCACCCTAGAGGTTATGATTTGAACAGAATAAGCCACATATGTCCTCACTCATATATCTTGCGGCCAATGAGTGGGGTTCACTTGTGTTTTTGACTACACACATTCTCAACTCAATTTGTTATGGTTTGTTTGAGTGGTAAGGAACAATTTTCTATTAGAGGGTGACTGATACTATTTTTTCTGACCATTAATAATGCTGAAGTGTGATAACCAATAGACTTATTTGTGCATTGTTTTTTAAATAAAAACAATATTTAATAATAATAATAATAGTTACTACTACTATTATTTTATAACTAATAATAATAATCGGCATGTTTTTAAAAGAAGTCTCTTGTGTTCACCAAGGCTGACTGCTGAGGTGCTGGGGGAAGGATGTGAGAGCTTTCCTTTGTATTATGTTTCTTTCTCTTAAAAAGTGGAATAAGCTTTTGTGACTCTTTCAAACACGCATTTACATAATTCCCAGTGTAGCGCTTCTGAGATTTCATTTCAGATGACTGACACAATATTAGTTTTGGCCAGTGTGATGCAAGTGGGTCATAATCACTGTAATTGTCATTTAATCTGCACCCTAGAGGTTATGATTTGAACAGAATAAGCCACATATGTCCTCACTCATATATCTTGCGGCCAATGAGTGGGGTTCACTTGTGTTTTTGACTACACACATTCTCAACTCAATTTGTTATGGTTTGTTTGAGTGGTAAGGAACAATTTTCTATTAGAGGGTGACTGATACTATTTTTTCTGACCATTAATAATGCTGAAGTGTGATAACCAATAGACTTATTTGTGCATTGTTTTTTAAATAAAAACAATATTTAATAATAATAATAATAGTTACTACTACTATTATTTTATAACTAATAATAATAATCGGCATGTTTTTAAAAGAAGTCTCTTGTGTTCACCAAGGCTGCATTTAATTGATCAGTAAAAACCGTAATATTTTAAAATATTTTTACAATTCAAAAATAGTTGTTTTCTATTTTAAAATGCAATTTAACTATATATCAACCTTAAAATAAGCACTTATAATTAAAATGTTATTTTTGACTGTGATTGTGCTGCATCATGTATTTTACCTAACTGTATAGAGTTTTCAGTATAATACCAAAATGTAGCCTGAATAAACATGGAAGGTTTATTGCCAAGCAGCAGTCGTTTTCTAGTCGATAGCCATTCTATTCCACTCACAATGAGTTTTTTACTTATTTACCATCTATTGAAACTTTTTATACTAGAACTTATCTTCCTCTAATAATTTCCAATTATTTTATTTCCTCTGCAAAGCAGAAGAACAAACGTTATAAATAAAACCATAAGCGAGAGAGATTTCAAAGTTTATGCAAGCAGAATTTTTCCAAAATTGAGCAAGAAGTCAATATTTCTGCAGGGTAATCTTTGAAAATATGTAGTCCTGCATTTAGAAGGAAACTGTCCAGCCCGGTTACATTGGATCGTTTAATCTGACCTGCTGAAAGCAACACCAGCCTGACAGGGTGGAGAAGGGTTCAGATCAAGCGGCAACCTTCCGGCCTCTCTTGTGAAACCAACACGGAAGTGACTAAAACTGCAATTCATCGACTGGCCGCTAGAGACTGGCTCCAAAAGGGAGTCAGTCCCATAGACTTCCCATGTTAAAATGCCCAACTTTACAGCAGAAAAAATGTGTTTACAGCCTGGTACAAAAAGTGGTTTTGGTCTATATAGTTAATTTTGCTTTTCATGACAACTGTGAGGGGGGTGAATTTTTTTTATAACTCATCCGTTTAAATGATATTAAGCCTTAAAGTTCTGCATAATTAATGGTGTGGCCACTTGAGTGAGAGATGGATTGCCACTGCTGTCGAGCTAGGTGCACTGTAAAAAAAAATCTGTAGTTTTTCAAAGTAATTTTGGCAGCTGTGGTTGCCAGAATAATTTGGTAAAAAATACAGAAAAACTGTAAACACATTTACGGCCAAAAACGGCAAATTTTACAGTATAAAACTGTAATTTACAAACAAGAAAATTTGAATGTAAACCAGTAAATTCAACTATGCACACTGCTATTAAAATCTGTTTTGTACCTTTAACATACTGACAACCACCATAATAATGCAGGTGGTAAAAGAGAAAGCCACATGAAGAATCAAAGCTCATCACAAGTAGCTTCGCCAAAAGCAGAAGTATATACTAATATATAGAAGGTGCACAGAGTCATTCATGCAAACACAAAACACCATCATGGTAACACACATGATACTTAAATAATGCATTAAACTTTCATTAAACAACAGAAGATGTAACATAAAGCCCAAATATACATAACTAATAACAAAAACTATTAAAAAACATGATTATTTAAACAAAATACTTTCAAATGTGGAGTGTCATGCAGGGAATTCTGGGAATATCAGTTTACAGTTTTTGACTGTAAATTATACATTTATTTGTTGTTTTTACTTCTAAAAACTGTAAAATGAACAACTTTTTACTGTAAAAGTACATGAAATGTCTGGTTAGATATTTTACAGTTTTTCCCTGTATATAGTACGGGAACTTACTGTTAACCTATTAACAGTTTTCTTCCGTAGCGTTTTTACAAAATTTTACAGTTAAAATTACACTTATTTTTTACAGTGTGGGTGTGGTTTCAGCTCCCGCCTCTTTGCCCATTTTCGATTATCCGGGAGTGACGTGTGGTGACGCGCTGCCAAGATGGTGACGGCCCGCTCCGCCCACTTTGAGCTTCAAAAACGGTCTTCAGAAACCTACGGGTGATGTCACGGACACTACGTCCGTGTTTTTATACAGTCTATGGTTCAGATGCTTCTCTGACTGCCTGTGTTTACAGAAGAGCCGGATCTTTGTGAGGGGAATAGGAACTGGTTGAGCTCTTTGGCCTCGGATCATCCTGGAGGATTCAGTGTGGAGGTCAACTGGTGGGCATGTTTGTTTCAGTTGGCTTCATGCTTCTTTTGTGCCAGTTTTAGGAGATGTGAGACTCATTTAAGCACGTTGCACATATTTCTTATTCGGTTTGTGAGGCAAAAAGTTTTTTCCGGTATGTGTTTTCGGTGCAAACGAATGCATAACGTCTTGCCAAGTGTTTTTTATACTTCAGTTTGGTCTACTTTGGTTTAACTGACACCATATCACTGTCTATTTCCCACTCTGTGTCTCCTTCCTCTTTGTCTTGCCAGACCGTCTGAATTTATTAATGGATCCAACCGGAACTGAAGACTAAAGTTTCTCTTTACCAACAAACAAATTTGTCTTTGTGTGTGAGTCACTTCGGCTCTCCTCCCTCTCCCGGATTGTGGAGGAGAAAACAAAATGCCGCAATGAAACAAAGGAGACATGCAGCTCCATGACTCCCAAGTGCAGCCCTGGGGCGTTTGCGATGATACGGGAAAGCAAATACTATTTTCTCGTGGAGCAATGATTTCCGTTCTAATTTTGGATGAGCGTAATACACTGTCAGGAGCAAATTAAAGATCTTTTTTAAACAACGAGCTCGCTATTTCTGGCACACCGGTTATAGAGTAACCTCAAATGGGATTTAGATTCATGAAGCGTGTCATTTTCGCAGGAAATTCGTGTCAGGAAAAGCGGTTTCCACTCCTGTCAGAATAATGCACAGTAGGCAATCTGAGATTGCTGAAATTTTGACCGTCCCCCATTACTCAAAAGTTCACTGTCTTCTGAGCCTCGCAGAGTGCGATTTAGAGTGTGGTTGTAAAGAGAGATTGATAAGGTTGTTTCTGTGTGGGACCATGTGTTTGGGCAGCCATGGACGTGTTGTTTTTTTCACGTGGCAGGGA
Source organism: Sinocyclocheilus grahami (assembly GCF_001515645.1). Lineage (NCBI taxonomy): Eukaryota > Metazoa > Chordata > Actinopteri > Cypriniformes > Cyprinidae > Sinocyclocheilus > Sinocyclocheilus grahami. The sequence continues at coordinate 1,059,619 of NW_015505404.1, forward strand.
GAAGCTTTTCTATTTGTCTCATAGAGGCCCTGCGATATTGTCTCTATCAGAGAAGGGGACCTAAGCCTCTCTAAGAACATAAAAGGTTTAGCCAAAGGAGCTAATATGTCAAGACTATTCTTCTGCTGATCTCTTTCCCCTTCCAGGACACAGCCCTTTCCTGGGGCGGTGGGGGTCACAGTGCAATTTTTGTTATTATGGTGTGAATTACGCTTCTCACTGTAATGAGAATGTAAACCTTCTTGACGTTTGATAATGTCCAATGTGTTCGATTCATGCTACTGTTTACCTGCATTATCTTTTTGGGAGTTTGCTTAATAAAAGTCTTTATCGTGTTTCATAATTTCATAATTTATTGCACTCATGCAAATGTGGATCATATTGGTTGGCATATAGGAAAAGCCACCCTGTTTTCTGTTTTCTCTGTTTTCTAATTAAAGAATCTAGTTAATCTTATTTTGAATGATGGATCCATGTATGTTTCATTTTTAAACAAAATTTTGATAAATGTTTATCTTCTGGAAGAACGTCAAACTTGATGGTGACACATCCTGGACTTTTCCATCGATTTGGTTTGCCTCAACCCCGTCCCTCCTCAAGCGATTGCAAGCTTGAATAAATTTTTAAATGCAGTGCCCACGTCTCAAAATCCTGATAAGAACTGATTATTAGAACCAAGTTCCTGTCCTATATTTGTATTTTTCGATCTGTTTCATCACAACTTTAAATCCAATATATCTGTAGTTTTTCCTTGTAGATGTTCCTTTGATTATTTATATTATTAATTAATCAAACAAACATGGCCTGTGTGTATATGAAAAAATGCATGAGAACAATTTGACAGAATGTAGCTAAATCGAATGATAGTTTACAACAACAACAAAAAACAGCTTAAATAGCTATTTGGCTATTGGCTGATAATGAACCTGACCAATAGGCTGTGTGGCCTAAGTGACATCAGATGAAAAGGACAGTTGTTTCATGTTAAACAGGGAGAGCAGGTTATTTTGTGTTGATTAAACTTTATGAAACTACAGTTATTTAAAAGAAAGTAAAAAGAGTCAGGTTGGATGTCATGTTGACTTTTAACAAGGAAAAATAACCAGCAGCATCATTAACATGATGTGGCAACACAGTCTGTCTTAATTCTAGGAGTGCTACAGTGTCCGAGGTTTAACTCAGCAGATCCTTTTCTAAGCAGTTGTAAATTGACTCACTTCAGGTCAATCAGTTTTTTTATAGGTGTCTGACCACCTTAATTAAGCTTGACCCTAGAGGTGTGCTTTGTTGAAAAGACGATTTGATTATGCTCTGATATTAATTTCTAAAATGTAATAAACATTATTAAAGAACCCTTTAAAAGTTATGTTTTGATCATATTAGTCTAAGTGTACTTTTCTGTCTTTTCCTTTCCAGTCTGTGGTCCTCACATTGATATCCGCAATGACATCAGTGAGTTCAAGAAGCTGGAGAACTGCACGGTGGTGGAAGGCTACCTTCAGATCCTCCTCATTGGAGACAAGAACAACAACCTCAACCAGGAGCACTTTCGCACCCTGTCCTTCCCCAAGTTGACCATGGTCACCGACTACCTTCTCCTGTTTCGAGTCTCCGGCCTGGATAGCCTCAGCGTGCTCTTCCCCAACCTCAGTGTCATCCGAGGACGCAACCTGTTCTACAACTACGCCCTGGTCATCTTCGAAATGACCAGCCTGAAAGATATCGGCCTCTACAACCTGAGGAACATCACCAGAGGCGCTATCAGAATCGAAAAGAACCCGGAGCTGTGCTACTTGGATGCAGTGGACTGGTCACTCATTATGGATGCAGAGTTTAACAACTACATCGCTGGGAACAAGCAGTCCAAAGAATGCGGTGATGTTTGTCCAGGTATCATGGAGGATAGCCCGCAGTGCATTAGGACCAGCTTCAATGACAACTACAGCTACCGCTGCTGGACCTCAAACGACTGCCAGAAAGGTAAGAACCTGCCAACCATACTTGATCTCGCTAATGTTTGATTTATTTCAGCTTTTATTTCTGATGAATTTACATCTACTGGCATTTAGCATACCGTTCGTTCCTTCACATGGGATTTGAATGAATGGTGAAACTGATTGAGGCTTAGATAGCATAAGATAAAGCTAAGTTTAGCTAAACCGATGGAGGGATACTGTTTGCCTTGCTTGGGAACTGGAGATCTTTCTCTTTGGCAGAGTCTTGTCAGGTAAATATTTGGTTAGTGTAATCTATGTTGTGTTGAGAGAGTAATGACTAGACTGTCCACCAGTTCATCAAAGGCATTGACAATAGCTGAAGATGGAGGGTCCTGAAGACAAAACAAAGATTTCTGTGACCTAAGGTGATGTTCTGGAAGGAGCTCTACGATAAATCCATCCATAAAATGTTATTTTTGAACCCTAAATTATGTGTAACTGCACTCTTGAATCTCACCATTTTCTGTTTGACTGCTGTTGAATTTGGCTGATTTATGTACTTTTGGATTTATACTAGTGATGGATTGATGTAATTTGGCCATAGGTTTGAGGCTCTTCTATGGCTTATTGTGCAGCAGTGGTATATATTAGCCAGGGTGATTATTTGGCAATTTTGATCAGTAGATAGTAAATAATTTCTGTTTTCAATGTTTTTTAGGTGACGTTTTAGTAAATTTGGGGTAAAATAAGTTTTTTTTTTGTCCCACCCAAGTTTGTTTATTTATATTGACTGTTGCAAAATCCATATTGGTCGGTATATATATATATATGTGTGTGTGTAGGCCTGGGTATCGAGTTCGATACTTTTTAGGCACCGACCAAATTGCCTCGATACTATAGAGTATCGAAAAACGTCTCGTCGTTCGGTACCAAATTTCGATATCTAAGGGGTTAATCTCATCAGCGTCAGTAAGGCGCAGATCGATCAGTGTTTGACATCCGCGAGAGCGATGCGAAACGTATGGAGCAGTCTGCTCGTGGTATCTCACTATAGCCTAATACACCGATAGGTCTGCACAGTCGGTCCGCGACTGTAACACTCAGAGATGTGGCTCACACGTGAGTATTTACTGTGAATGCGTCCCAGCCCCCGTAGCTGTAAGGCTACATTTACACTGGTGCTTTTTTGTTTTAAAATGAAAACGATCCTCGTCATACTGACGTTTCAAGCCGGCTTTCCACCATCTCCGACAAATGACAGACCGAAAGTCATTCATTTCCAATGGAGAGTAGCGCGGGAGCTGTGTAGAGTTTCAATCATATGCAGATGTCCGTTCATACTACAAGACCGAAAGCGCGTGTTATGTGACCATTCATGCACACTGTAGCATCATGCTACATAAGACCAGGGTTTAAATTGGGCCGAGCCGTCTGGGGCTGAGCCCCGGCACTTATAGGCTCCAGGGCTTGACATTAACTCTTCATTAACGCCAAACAAGTAACATGATTAAAACATCAGTAACCAAAAATAACTATGTAAACAGCAAAACGCAATATTTTTCTGATTTTATTACATTTAGAGTAAGTGGCGAATAGTGGGTATCTAATGTATCAGAATCTATTGACAGAATAAGACAAATATGCAAAAAATTTAAAAAACAGGAAGGGGGCCATCAAGTTTTTGTAATAACTTCCGATTGCCGTGTTTGTTAGGCCATGTATTGTTGATGAAATTAAATATATTATAACCGCAGTGATCATGGAAGAGAGAGCACAGGCAGACAGCGCTAGAAACTGCTAATGCTTATCAGTAAATCATTAGAAAATTAATAGAAATGACGATTCTGTCTGAGCTAGGTGATTCTGTCACACGCACTAGTGTAAATGTAGCTAACAGATGTGTAAACTGAAGACTGTTTGAGCTTTATTAAAATTATTTGCACTGATTTTTTGTTTGTTACATTTTGTTCCTTTGTGCAGTGGCTTTGAGTTTGTATAAACATCAACAAGCTGAAAAATAAAACCAAAGTTTTTTTTTTAGATAATGTAATCTTGTTCAAATAGATTTCATAAAATTGGTATCGAAAAAAGTATCGTTCAGGAACCAGTATCGATATCGAACATTTTTGAACGATACCCAGCCCTATGTGTGTGTATATATATGTATGTATGAATGATGTGGTTCCTATACACCTTATTTTTGAGTGATTTTTTTTTTCTTTTCTTTTTTTTCCTTTTTAATATTTTTGAGTTTATAGATTTTGCAGACATTCTTTGATAATTTGGGGTTAATTTGAGGATGTCAGTTTGGTTAGATATTCCAATAGTGCTTTGATGCCCTAAATGGCCCTTTCTTGTGGATAGGGTCAATAGAATGTGAGAAAACCACCTGGCTGGGGCCAAAATATCTTCTATGATTTCTTATCTCTGTAGTCATGAGGTCAGAAGATATGAATGCCAGTGTGTCCCCTACATCTGACCGGGAATGCCTGGGAAAGTGAACTACCCCGTTATGAATGTTTGCTCCCTCTTCCTCTCCCAAGCACACAAGAATGGTGGGAAAAACATAATGGATGAGAACACTACAGCGCTCTCCCACAGTCCCACCCCTGGCCTTCAAGAGACCTACAGACCATGCAAGTCCCAGGCTCAGAGAAGCCGTCGCAGAGCTGCCCTCCCTCCCCTTTCCCTCCGCCTGAAAACAAACAGAGGAAATCAACCCTCCTCAGAAACGTGCTCTGTTATAGCCGGATTGTTTGTTTGTTGCTGATGGAATTCTTTGAATCTGACAATCAGGAGAAGGACACAGAGGTGACGTGCTGCTACCCTACTGGGATATTTGATCCACAGCAGTGGGCGACTCATCGTGAGTGTCCTTTTTTTCCAATGACTCTCCTTTGCGCTGCTGATACAGTCTCTTCTCGACAATCCCGCCCACATCGTGTCAGCACTTGCTCCTCTGCACACCTGTTCAGTATGGTAATCTTGTGTCTGAATGCCGTGTTTTTGCCTATGCAGAGGTGGGGAGGTGTGAGTCACCTGTATCCAAGGCTCAAACAGCCGAACAAAGAGGTAGTCACAGCAGAAAGGATGTACTAATGGTCCAACTGATTGATCTGTGTTCTCCAAAGAACTTACTGGAACAAGCAGTGGGCTGCCACCTGTCCGATTGTGTACACTTCCCATCAATGTTTCCACATGGAGCTACAAAGGAATCAACATTTTGTCTACAAAACCCCAGCATTTTCTTACTGTCGCCAGCTTGCCTTGTTCTTGAGGTGCAAATGTTGAATGGTGAAAAAGATTGAACCTCATGAGAGGTAATGACAAGGATAGACGAGGGAACTTAGGGGCGTACTGTATAAACTTCCTCCACTGAGTTGTTTTGTCGTGTTGAGGATGACGCAAAGCTGGTTTCAAACACACTTAAAGTCAACATGAACTCAAAATGGACCCTGTTTATATATATATATATATATATATATATATACAGTGGGGCAAAATTTGATTATTCTTTATAATGAAGTAGTCTGTATCTAGTAGATTGTGAAAGAATGATTATCAGTTCCACACACAGAGATATATAAATTCTACATTTATTTAAACGAGGGAAAAAAACTTCACTGGTATCGGATCCGTATCGGGTATCGGCCAATACTGAACCCTAGGTATCGGAAGCGAAAAAGGCGGATCGGAGCATCCCTAATGTAAATGTAATGAATGAATTAATTCATTCATTTTGGCGGATGTCAATAAGCCCTCATTTATGCCAACTTATTTTTCAACCACCTTACATATAGAAACCACTTTTCACAATAAAATCCTGCCAAAGTCCTGCCTTACTTTTTTTCCCCCAATGCAAATCCTTTTACACTGAAATGGTTCACATTACTGAATAAAAGTGGGTTGTGAAGACTGATTCATGTTGACTTGGAGCTTGAAGGTTTTCAAAAAAGTTGAGGCTATTCTTGTAGAAACTAATTCTACAGTGGAGGAGAATAAGAATGAGTTGTGGGTGATGGAGGCAAGTGATGCCTGACCTGTGAGCATATGTTTTTGCTTTGAACCAGTACTTTCTAATGATTTAGTCACAACGATTCACAAATCACAGAGAATTTTGTGTGACTTGATGATGGCTTAGCCTCTCCGTGTCACTCGTTGCAGCCCGTCTGGCTCTCTGTGGAGGACAGTCTTCTCCACCCTTCGGCATAATTGCCTTGTTTTTCTTGTGCACAGATGCTTTTTCAAGGGCACGCAGTGGTTTTGTAGTCAATTTGGATCAGTCCTCTCTCTCTCTAATTACTGCACCAAGGGTTGCTGTCAGCGACCAATCAGCGATCAGCACTTGCGTATGTGCGCGAGACTCTGCGTGTTTGTTATGAGATGAGGGTGTCCACAGCAGCACAATTGTTTGCTTTTTTCTGAAATGTAAGACCTTTGAAGCATTCCTTGCCTGTTCTTGCATGCACTTGTTACCGTCACCTCTGTGTATGTGTGTGTCTGGAGTCTATGGACTTTCCATTTGTAATGCAATTTCCATTTGCAGTGTTTGTCTTCACGCTGACTGGATATGTATGTTTGCTATCCTGCTTATGACTTGGATAATCTAGCTCTGGTGATAAGGAAATGGATTTTGATTTCATTCAGGAATAAACTTATTCAAAGTGGATGTGAAAAGTAGTTGAGTTTTTTTTATAATGTCGTGAATAATTCAATCTGGCCTTTGAATACACAAAGCAATTCAGTTGGCTGAAAGAACTTTTAATTGGAAATCCTACAAAATTAATTTAAGCTATATGGCATATAAACTGTTATTATGACCATTATTGTTTATTATTGTATGTAACCAAAGCTGTGGAATCCGTGTGTCATTCATTCAGTTTTTTTATTTATTAATATTGCAAGTAGAAAAATGGCTCCTTTTAATTTTTTCATTTATTTTCCCCAAAAAACGAAAAAGTAGAATTCAGCTTCATTTTTCGTTCAGGGGTAGAAAAATGAATAAACATCTTCAATATTCGATTTAAACACCCCTTTCTGCTGATTGGTCAGCTGAAGATCAAACAAGTATCTTTTTACATCAACTCAATTTTAAAAAGTTTATCAAATGGTATGTAAATGATTTATTCTGATTGCCTATCCATTATCTCATTTTTTAAAAATGTTTATTGACTTTAATGTTTTATTTTTTTTATTTAAATAATTTTTAGAAACTCATTTTACTATAATGCTGACACCAAGATGACAATGTTGTTGTAAAGTCTAAACAGAGCCCCTGGTGGTGACTGTAGGTATGATTAGTGCTATGGTTGTAGTGTAAGTCTGTGTGTGTCTGTTCTTTGTCTTCAGAAAAGTTTTGCAATGCCAGGTTGGTTGATGGCGGGAATAGGAGAGGGGAACTGTAGGGAAGAGGCATCCAATGGACGTTCCCAGGTCCATGTGAGGCAAAGTGTTGAGGAGAAATGTCACAGAAATGTCAAGTGTACAAGCACAAAAACAAGACTCATCAGTGAGGGGGAGTGAACCGTCAGCCCTCCTTAATCTCCTCCCTCCTGCCCGCCTACCTCTCCTCCCTTCCCACTTATTTTGTTTGTTGTTTTTGTTTTCTTTACGGCCTCTCTCAACTAGGGATATGCCGGTATCAAATTTTCATGTTGCGATTAATTGATAATGCTTTTATCACGTATACAGTATTATCACAGTATTAAAATTTAGCTGCAAAAAAGTGCTGTCATAATACAGTATAACAGGTTTAATAACATTTTTCTTATAACAAAAATAACTGAACATTTAACTATAATAAAGCAATACACAAAAAAATTTATAAAGTTAAAAATTGTACACGGATTAAAGTGCAAAAGAATTATAAAGACCAATAGGTATCGCTTTACAATAAGATCTCTTTAGTTAATCGTAGTTAATGAATTAACATTCATAATGAGCGATAGCTACATTTGCTACAGAAGTTATTCATCTTTGTTAAAAAAAAATACAACTCTTAGTTCATGTTAGCTCATTAAATAACACAGTTGCAACTTTTATTTTTAACAATGTGTTATTAAATATTGGAATTACCTAAGACAGGGGAAGGCAAGTTCGGTCCTAGAGAGCCGCAGTCCTGCAGAGTTCAGCTCCAACCCTAATCAGACACACCTGAACAAGCTAATCGATGTCTTCAGGATTACTAAGGCTATAGGCAGGTGAGTTTTGTTTTCAGGGTTGGAGCTGAACTCTGCAGGACCGAACTTGCCTACCCCTGCCCTAAGATTAATAAATGTTTAGAAGAATCTTTCATTGGCAGTTTATGTTAACTAATGAAGCCCGAATCAAAACACTTTCAAACAATATCTAGGGCATGTTGTGGTCCAGATTAAAATGTAAAAAAGTTTGAAAATAAATAGCCTATTAAGTCTAAATATTAAGGTATTTGGCACTGTGATGAACACCATAGCAAATACACACATCTGAATGGCTGTTTAAATCATTTAAACACCTTTCAGAAACAGAAAGCTGTTTTGTTTATGTGGTTTCCGGGGTAACAGCTGCATTATGTTTAGTGCCATCTACTGTCAGAGAGTGAATGTGTTTTCATTCAGAGCGTCTCTCATGCGTTCCGCCATGCGCTTCTCCTCCATGCTTGTTTACATCAGAGTGCACACGCATCTGTGACGCAGCATACAGCAGTGTTGTGCATTGTGACCAGTTGATGGGAAAGGTATTCTTAAAATGCATTCAAAATTCGGAATAATTTGTTATAATTATTCTCTGTATTTTGAAGTGACCACGATAACAACATTGTGCATATTCATTATGTCTACTCACATGTCTACTCTCAAAAGTTTTACTGCCATTTCCTCCTCTCTCTCTCTCTCTCTCTCTCTCTCTCTCTCTCTCTTCCAGGGCTCTTATCACGGGCTGTTAACAGCTCTAGCCGTTAGATAGCTCTTCTTACTCTTTACACTCCTGGCCCCACTGCCCACCTGCCTGTTACTCTAGTGACCCATCCAGTTGTTTGTTCGCTTGTGACCTTGCTGACATTGCATGTTTGTGCTCTTTGTGTGTGTGTGTGTGTGTGGGGGGGGGGGGGGGGGGGGGGGGGGTTCGTGACTGCACCTACTCTGTGGTCTGATCTGAATGGGCCCCTCAGGTCACTCTGATCCAGACAAGCATGTCTTCCCTCCCCTGAAAAACACGCTTGCATACCCCAGACGGGAGAGGGGAGGGGGAGAGGATTGTTGGATAATGGGGTCTGAGCCCCCTGGGCTTCAGGGCTGCTATACAACCCCAAACAACAACGCAGGCTCCTGTTGTTGTCCCGAAGCCTAGCTGATTTGTCTGATCAAACCTTTTTGAATCCTCTATGGCTCACATACCTGGGATTGTTCGCATTCCTCAGCTGTGTCACATAATGTGCAGATTGCAGCTTTCCTGTGTAAAGCGCAGATCAGCTCAGATAGTGCCGTCTAATGATGACTAAACTGACCCACTCTTCAGAACGGAGCTCAGTGTTTAGTCATGAGTGCTTCTGTTTTTGTGATGTTCAGTCCTGGTCAATCCAGATGATCTAGATCAACTCGGCTCTTATATAAGTGAGGCTGTGTGTCTTGTCAGCCTATCTATATCTGTCCATTGATCGGTCTATTTATCATTCAGTTTGTCTATCTTTCTATCTTATCTCTTTGTCTGTTTGTTTGTCTATTTGTCTATCTATTTGTCTATTCATGTATGCATTTGTCTGTTTATCTATATATATTTATTTATATTTGCTTGTCTGTCTGTATCTATTGTCTATTGATTGTCTGTCTGTCTGTCTTTTAGACTTCCAGTATTTGTTTATCTATCATCTGTCTGATAAATAGGCCTAGACACAGACAGTTTACAATCTATCTATTGAAATCTATCGGTCTATCTCTCTGTCTGATAAATAGACAGTTTTCTTGGTCAGTCTTTCAGTCTCTTATCTGTGTGTATCTGTCTGTCTGTCTGACCTTCACTGATATAATGTGACTCATTCAAATCAAAGACACAGAAAATATCAGTCACAAGTGTCTTTCACTTTACTGGAAAATGTATGATCATAAGTTTATCTTGAATGTTTATATTTTAATTCCCCCATTGGTAACTCCCCTGTTTTTGTAACAAAAAGATGTTTAGTCATGAGTGCTTCTGTTTTTGTGATGTTCAGTCCTGGTCAATCCAGATGATCTAGATCAACTCGGCTCTTATATAAGTGAGGCTGTGTGTCTTGTCAGCCTATCTATATCTGTCCATTGATCGGTCTATTTATCATTCAGTTTGTCTATCTTTCTATCTTATCTCTTTGTCTGTTTGTTTGTCTATTTGTCTATCTATTTGTCTATTCATGTATGCATTTGTCTGTTTATCTATATATTTATTTATATTTGCTTGTCTGTCTGTATCTATTGTCTATTGATTGTCTGTCTTTTAGACTTCCAGTATTTGTTTATCTATCATCTGTCTGATAAATAGGCCTAGACACAGACAGTTTACAATCTATCTATTGAAATCTATCGGTCTATCTCTCTGTCTGATAAATAGACAGTTTTCTTGGTCAGTCTTTCAGTCTCTTATCTGTGTGTATCTGTCTGTCTGTCTGACCTTCACTGATATAATGTGACTCATTCAAATCAAAGACACAGAAAATATCAGTCACAAGTGTCTTTCACTTTACTGGAAAATGTATGATCATAAGTTTATCTTGAATGTTTATATTTTAATTCCCCCATTGGTAACTCCCCTGTTTTTGTAACAAAAAGATCATTTTGGACCCTGTGTCTGTCGATTTAGAAATCTTTAGTATGAGGCTGATGTACCAAGTGGAGAAGTTTGGCTCTGAAGCAAAGACTTTTACAGTTTTGCAGATGTCACTGGATGTTTGGAAATTTTGAAATCCTCTTTAAATGGTTTGCTGTGCTCTCTTGCCTGCTGTAATGACAGAAACAGATACATGATGCTATGTGAAGATCAGGACGTGTTTGTGTTATTAGAATAGACTTCAGTAGTCCGAGTCAATGCGTTTTAGGATGATAAATGAGAAGCACAAGAAGACACAAGACACGGGGGTGTCGAGGAGTGGTGTCCGTTTTTGTCAGGAGGATATTGTGTCCAGTTTCTCATCCCTGTAGGTTGTGTGTGTAATCACTGGCCTTGCCCAGACATGTGTGGGAGGTTTTACATGTCTAATGTTTTTCTAAAGCTCTTTGTGAAGAAATCTAGAAAACAGGTCTTCTTTCATTTCCATCTGCTGAGAAGGCAAACTTGTTTGCTTATTAATATGTAACCAAGTAAACAAAATTAATTGGTGTACTGTCATTCTCTTGTTGCAAACATGCTGTCTGTTTTTCCTTCTGGACATAAAAAATCCCCTTCAATAATCTGATCAGATCTTTTTACAGTGATCTGAACTAGGGCTGTGTATCACCAGCAAAGTCACGATATGATACGTATCACGATACAGAGGCCACGATACGATACGTATCACGATACATGACTGCACTGAATTTCACCTCAGCAGAATTTAGAAAAACAGCTATTTATTAAACACTGCTTATAGTGCCATTTCTAACTATTGGCAGAGCAGACAGTTGACCTCTGCATTATGAAGGGCCTCCATAACTGTACCACAGTACAATATAGGTAATTGCATATGTTTCATGTTTACATTGTGCACTCCCCACCAGGTACAATATTCTGATTGTTTGCATCTTGTTTTTAAGCCCATAAATAATAATGTACTTGTTCTAATTGTTCAAGGCTGATTTAGGTTGATTTATACTCGAGCGTCGGCAAGTTCGCTTTGAGTGCGCGCGGCGTCGTTTCGCGTGGCGGTGTGCACATTTTTTGTAACTTTCTGCGCAGCTCTGCTTCCGAAGATGCACGAGTTCAAAGCGACTCTAGCCGAACATGCACGTCTGTGCCAGCATTTGTGTGAAACAGAAGCAGTTTGATGTTAAGTTCAGTCTCACACACAGATCACGCTGCGGCCGCACTCAGACGTTCAGGAACAAACTTTTTTAGCGCTGCCCCGCAGTTTTATCAACTAAATAGCTTAATCGGTCAAGAGCTACATTATCTTTCTCAACAAGGAGCTGGTAGCATCATTGTTTTTAAAGGAATTAAAGCCACAGCTCTACTGTTAATAGAGAAACGGGCAAAAAGGTGGTCATTAATACATACACAGCCTCTCTCTGTGTCGTAAATGAACACTTGATGAATCACACTTTTCTGAGAATAGACTTGAAGTGGAGATAGCTAAACTGCAAGCTAAGCGGTGTTTTCAGAAAGCAAGCGCGTTTATCCAGTGGAGAGAGAGCGCGTGAGCACAGGGTTGCCAGGTTGACAAAGATAAGTAGCACGTTTAGCAGATATTTCTGTATTGCGCAAGTGTGAAGCTCTGTTTTGGGGATTACGTCTCTTTATATCAGGCAACCCCGTTGTGTTCCTCTGCGGCCAGATTATTAACAGATGCTCTATTCATTCTTTTTTAGAAACCTTGCACTTTTCTACTAAATTTTATACGTTGTAAAATTAAGCATCGTCCACTGCTGCACACGTGCCACAGTATCTGTGACGATACATCGTCGTATCGATATTTTGAACACAGCACTAATCTGAACTGGACTTGACACTGAAGACGACAAAATCAGTATATTCACAACTGCTATTCCTGCTCCGTTTTACTGGATTCTATTGGACTTTGTGAACCATGGAGGGCATTAGAGCTGCATAACTGTAACAAAACCTATGACTGATGATCATTTGCCTAAATATTGTAATCACTGTTGTTATTTTTGTGTTATTTAAGTGTCAGGTGATGTTTCTTTACCACTTTATTTCTGTATAAGTGAAACATATGAATCTGCTTATTAAACGCTGAAATACACTACACAAGTTGCTATTACTAATTATCTTCTTTAAATGCTTCTTATCAGGTCTGTGATTGGTTACTGAACTGAACACTAGACCTAGATATTGATTAGACCTAAATGGTGGTCGACCGATATATTGCAAAGGCCGATATATATTTGGCAGTTTTCAAATATCGGCATCGGCCGATATGTTTTTCTGCTTGGCCGATGTGTTTGAGGCGGGACTTTTATTTTGACGCTGCGCCAGAATTTTATTTTGACAGCGCTGAGCACACAGTGCTCACATTCTCCCTCTTGTTTACTGTCGTTGTTAACAGTTCTCTGTCTAATATGGATAGAATTCTGTCTAATAATCAGATAGAACGGTTAAACAAAGGAATTAATGTATGCAAAAAGTATTATAACAATTGCTTTTATATTATTAGTAATAGAAAGGCAAACGTTATAATACTTTCTCGTTTGCCGTCAGCATTAAGCAAATACGCATTTATATCATTTAAACAAATCTTTGAATGACTAATGAACATTTAATTTCACAAACCTTACAAACTTAGTCGATTCCAGCTGTGAGATCTTGTGAAGTGTGCATTTTTATCCAGCATGATCGCATGTTCTCTGTATGACGGAGAACTCGTGATTTCAAATTATGCTGCGCTTTATCCATTTGCCCACTGTCATATTCATGTAATTTTCTCTGTGTGCTGTATGTAAAATGAGTGTTACCCTGGCTTTATTTGAAAAATATGATTCCCAATGCACACAATTTTCCCAGAAAACTGAGTGCCCTGTTGGTTACAGTGTTTACTTCGTTTTTAATTATATTTTTATTAAATATTTGTTTATTTGTGAAAAATACTTTTTAATCCATTGTCAAATGATTAAAAATTTCTTAAATATTAATTAAAACTAAAAACAAATTCTATCGGCTATATCGGCCCCCTGCTTTCCAAGATATGGGCATCAGCATCGGCTGTCAAAAAAACAATATCGGTCGACCACTAGACCTAAATGGAATTATGTAATGATATTTATATATATATGCTTACTTATATTTCATCCAAAGTAACTTGCATTGCATCAAATCAAATAATTTATTAAGGAATCAAATGATCTATTAAGGTACAATAATGCAAATCATAGTCTCAAAGTTATATATTTGAGCGATTGTGCTACTCTACAGGACATTTTCAGTTACCATATGGATGCTGTTGTGTGAATGAAACGTCGTTCAAAGTCCACTTATGTTATTCTACGTGCTTAAGATGTGTTTTTTTCTTTCTACATGCTATCTTAAGGGTTTTTCCCATTATTTTAATTTTAGTTTTAGTATAACATTATAATACCATTCATATTTTTACTTTTTTGTAATTTAAAGAAGAAACCAATCCGATGTATAGTTGACATTTGAGGCTTAATACTATAGAAAAGCACTAAAAGTTTTTCAGTCAGAGTGTTTTCAGCTTGTTTATTTTCATATAAAAATAAGGCATGCAGTTGCATCAAACAATGGTATAAACATCATTCAATGTAAATTGTGATAATCGTAATTAATAATCGCAATTACAATTTCAAGGGAGTAATCGACAATTATGATTTTTGTCATAATCGTGCAGCCCTATGTTCACGTGATGTTGCTGTGCTACATGGTCGCAAAAAATGTAATCTTTGCACACGTTTTTAAGCATTGTGGTTTATAAACAAGTGATTTTAAGCCGTTGAAATGCAATCAGCAGCAAAAGTGAACTCATTTCGCTATGTACATGCGCTGTCAGAAAGACACGTGCACATGAAGACGGTTAGTATTGAATGGAGTTACTTTTGCTGCTTTATAAGCCTTGAACGGTTAAATACAGACACTTGTATGTGTCAAAATACCCGTCTTTGCAAGTATACTTGTAAAAACACAGTAATTTAGGTCTTAAGGGAAAGCAAACAGCTAAGAAACAAAAACACGACTAAAACGTTATACAACATATAACAATACTTTATACAATATAACAATATACAACTATATATTGGATCGGGCAGCTCTTAAAGTGACAGCAGTCTAATATTCCTGCTGTCTGACATTTATGTTAATGAAACAACAAAAGAGAGAAAATCTCTCACTGCTTCTGACTAAATAACTTTCGTAACTTTAATAAGAAGAAATCTATTTTTAATTTACACAGTGAAGAACTTTATACAATGTATGTTGCATTTCTTATTTATTTGTTCTACTGTAGTTTTTTTTCTCCTATTTCTTGTAATTAGTTTCTTATTCTTATTTAATCGTACTTGTCTTCAATGAGCTTGAGATTTTTTTATATAGGCTGGTATTAGTATTTTGTAGGGGTGTAACAATATGCTCAGGTCACGATACGGTACGTATCTCGATACTGGGTTCACGGTATGATATATATCACGATATTTTGAACAAAATTTAAAATGGAGCCGTTCCATCGTGTTACCACATCCATGATAAGCTTATGTGATGCGATCTCAAGCATCTTTTGCTTTTCCGCGAGCACAGCTGTTGCTGTGGCACTGCGGTGAAAAAAAGCCACGACTTTTCTCACGTGACCAAGCAAGCGACTGACGCGAGAAACATTTAAACCTGCTTGCGATGCAAGATTCAATGTGTGTGCGAAACACTTAATATGCGGTGACAACTCGGCTTCTCTCACTGCCACCTCCATGTTGCGTGCGTTGTCACTAACAACAGCAGTACTATGAGGAGCCCTTTCAAGCTCCCACTCTTGTATAGCCGCTTTTAAAACTCCGGCTATGTCAGTTCCAGTGTGTGACTCAAAAAGCGGGCGAGTCTGAAGCACGAAACTTTTAATTTCCCACTCTGTGGTAATAACATGCGCCGTGACTGTAATATAGCTCTAACAAGCCCGCGAAGTCCACCCGTCAGTCGTTATTGCCACATTCTCTGATTTTTTTCAGACCGTCGACCACCTTTGCTTTGGGCTTTATTGCCACATTCTCTGATCGACCACCTTTGCTTTAGCTTCGTTGTACAGGGCTGGAACTACCTCTTGACTGAAGTGCGGGCGTGAAGGAATATGGTATCTGGGCTCCATTACGCTAACCAATTCGCGAAATTCAACATTCTTGACCACAGAAAATGGTCTCATGTCTTTTGCAATAAAAACTCCGATGCATCTGGTTATTTCTTGAGCTTTCGCACTTGACTGAGACCATGTTGCAGCAAAACTGCATTGTATAGATGTTTGGCCTTCTTTCACCCTTTTTGTGGCAGGAGTTTGTTGTTGTGATGCCGTTTTAAATGGCACATCATATTCGAAGTGTTTGACGTTGTGTATGGCAGCCTTGTTTTACAGTGTTTACAAACAGTTTGTGTTTTGTCTGTATTTTTTTTACCGTCGTCCTGTCGCGTGACTGGAAAACCAAAATGCTGCCAGACGTCGGACTTATAAGAAGACAGGGCATCTTCAATTTCAGTTTCAGCCAAACTCATGTTGCCCGACTAATGTTCAGTTTAAGCGATTTCTGCAACTGCGAGGAAAGCACACGCGACGCTGTTGCAGAGTAGGTCACGTCGGCAGCTCAACCAATAGGATTAGACTGCCGTCATATCGTAAAAGTATCGCCACCACTCTACGATACATATCGTAACATTTTTGCATCGCGAAATATCGTACTGCAATATATCGTTACACCGCTAGTTTTTTGTGATATTGACACTGGTGACAAGAATTATGAAATTGATATGGTATCAAAAATGTTGATATCATAAAATACTTTTTTAAAGCAAAAATAACTGTATCGTTCTATATATCGTTATTGTGAAATAAAATTTCTCATATCGTGGTATAAGATTTTGTTCCAATCACCCACCTCTATGCAGGACATTGTAATTTATTATCATTAGGGCCTTTCGCACCGCAGGAACCTTTTCATAGTACCAGCACTAATTGTGGAACTACCCACTTTTTGGCGTTTTTGCTGGAACTGGGTGCTATTTTAGTACGGGACTGCCTTTTTCGAGAACCAAATTAGCTCCTACTCCGGAGCAGGGTCTAACCAGCACAACTGGTACTACCCGTGATGTAAGTAGACATTGATTTTGCCAAAAGTGTACGAAAACGCCATCACCCGCCATGATTTAAAACGCCATGTAAACATACTGTAAACATTGTGTCAACTTATTTCGCAAGTATGGAGAACAGCGATAGATGGACGAACGCTGAAGTGTAGGCACTTGTAGCAAATGTAGCACTGCCAGTTGTCGTTGGAGATTCTTAGTCCTCCTTTCCGTTCTTTCAGTCGCTTTATGTATACGTCGACATTCCATGTCCATTATTGTGAAACCTGCGAGACACAACAAAAACACAGCTCCGATCACAGCATCCTCCATCCTCCTGTTGTTAACGTTGTTCTTCTTTGTTTCCGTTGTTGAACGCTGCGCACAAATGACGTTGCTGTCGACCGGCTTACGTCACTTCCTAGTACACACTGTCGGTGCGAATGCAACCCTTTAAATGGTACTGGGAAATAGTTCGCGCAAAATCGTCCCAGTACTTTAGTACTGTACATTTAGTTCTGGAACTAAAGCGGTGCGAAAGGCCCTATTATGATAGATTTTTTTTTTAAACACTATTTGTGTTTGAACTTATCTTTTAATTAATCAAACAAGATTTGGCCATTGCGAGCCACGGCCACCCAAAAGCACTCTTTCTGTGTGACGGCACCTGCTTTCTCGGTGCTGCAAGTGTCTTGTCAGTTGCTTCAGTGATGGATTGCATCTTTAATGGATGTGGTATGACCTTATGTTGTCAGAAAGAGGAGTTATAGAGATTTGATTCCTGATTTGAAGGACTCTGAGGAGGTTCTCGAGACTCGAGCGGATCGAGAGGGCAGAGCAGCTGACAGGAAGGAGTTCATGACCAGGGGTGAAGTTACTCACGTATCCTTTCTTAAGTGTGGTGCCACCTGTCTTTCGTATTAGTTCCAGTGTCCCTGACTGCCTCCAGCACAGCGAATCCTCGGAAAGGATTGAGTTTTACAAGCCCTCATTGCTTCTTTAAAATTATTTTTATTGGTTAGAATAACTAACCTACTTTTAACTAACTAACTTTTAGGCACATCCTAAAAGTCCAAAATTCACACGCTAGAGTGTGCTTGTTTTAGTAACAGTGTGTGTCAAGCTAAAGTCAAGCCATATGTCAGTTTTTGTGTTCATGTATGGCTTTTTTCCCCTCCTTGAGAGAGAAGCCACATGCTTGATTCATAGTATGTGCGTGTGGTGTGCGTGAACATATAATACTCAAGCTCAATATTGTGTAAGAATGTGCGGGAAGTGTGAGGGAGTTCAGTGTCTCCGCAGGCATGTATGTGCTGTGAAGATGAAAGGAAATCATATGGAGTTACTCAGCTCATTGGAATATCTCTGATAAACTCAATCCCTCTTTAACCCTTCCCTGAATCACCATGATTGCTTCGCCTTGATTTATTTGTGTGTATTTCTTTTGAAATTGTTAAAGATGTAGTGTGTAATTTTTACATCAACTGACTAGAAATAACTGGATTTTTATATTTTCTGAAGAAAATGGGAGCGACTGCCTGTGTATAATTTTTGGCCGTGTTTTGCTGTGGTGTTGTTGGTGGTTGCCAACAATATTATTAATAATAAAAAAATATTTCTAAAGCAGCAATGATTTCTGAAGGATCATGTGACACTGAAGACTGGAGTAATGGCTGCTAAAAAATTCTGCTTTGTCTTCACAGGAATAAATTACATTTTAAAATATATTAAAAGAGGAAACAGTTATTTTAAAATATTATTTCACATTATTATTGTTTTAACTGTATTTTTGATCAGCATTGGTGAGCCTAAGAGACTTTGGTTGCACTTTTTTTTTAAGGTGTCCTTGTTACAGTGCAATTATACATTTAAGTACTGAGTAATATGAATTAACTACATGTACTTACTATACGGTTAGGATTAGGGTTTGGCCTATGGTTGTTTGTAGGGCTGAATGATTAATTGCATTTGCGATAATATCGCGATATGAAAAAACTTGATTTTGGCTGCAATTACACGGTCACGTGACACGTGAGAGTAAAGAGGTGTGTTCGACTTGAAGATCGATCGGTGTAGCCTTTGACATCAAAGTACGGCGAGAGAAAGCATAAGAAGACGTCCACACTCTTATAGCTCTCACGGCACTTTGATGTCATACACCGATTGATCTAAGCAGTGCTGCTTCAAGTCGAGCGCGGGCCATCAGCAGAAAAAGAAAATAAATAAAACAGTAAACAGCCAAAAGACGTAACTTAGAATGGGAGATGGATCGGTTTGTGAAAGGGAAGAGAAAAGCCATAGATGAAGTCGCACAGACCCAGGCAGGTGCTGGTCATTTAAAAGCTAAATGCAGAAAATATGATGAGGCATATCTTGCTCTCGGCTTCACTCACCGTGTCTATACCAGACGCCGCAACAGCTCTACACTGGACGCGATAAAGCGACCGTTGCAAATCATTTGAACTTTGTGTCAGTACGTCCTAAATAGAACACGGCATCAGTTTAATGTCGGGTTTTGTCGCGTTGCGCCCTATACAGTCTATGGTCACGCCGCGCCGCATCTAGTGTAGACAGTGTCACTGATTATAATATAATATTTCTACTTTATTTTGCCGCTCGCATCCGGTGTAGTAATAACAGAGTAAATAACAGAGATAGAATAATAATAATAACAGTTATTCTCTCTATGCTATTTTTCAATGTTTCAAGTGATGCAGGGGTTTTTTTCCTGGTAAGTTTTTTAAATTAAAAAAGCATAAATTTTTCATTTTTTTTATATTCAGATTTTTTTATAGGTTTAAAGGGGGGCGCGACCAAAAAAGTTTGAGAACCACTGGTCTAAAGTTAACAGACAGTGTTTAGTGCAGTCCACATGTTTACATATGTTTATTACAGTGACTAAAAGCGGTGTGGTAAAGCAACAGATTTGTTTTTATATTTCTGCAATCTACTTTAGTTTGTGTGATTTGTTACTGAATTTCATATTAATATTTACACCAGGCTTATTTGTCAGTGCTTTATGTTGTCATAATTATTACATGCTTACAAGGTTGGAAGTTCAACAAATCAGTCAATATGCTGTGATTGTAGTTGTTAAATAAAAATGTCATTCATATCAATTCATGCATCACCTAATTTCATCATAACATATAGGCCTGGCCTACTGAAAATAACATTTTTGTTTAATCTATATAATAGTGTGTTGGTCATAGCCTACTATACACTGATTTATAGCTTTTCTTTGTTGAATAATACAGAACATAAAGAGCTTTAAAAAATAATTGCATATTAAATCGCAATATAGGTAAAAAAAAAAATCGCAATTAGATTATTTTCCAAAATCGTTCAGCCCTAGTTGTTTGCATGTAAATGTGCATATTTCAAAAATATTAAGAAATCTTACCAACCCCATTCTTTTGAACAATAGTGTATGTTAAAAGGGGTTTGTTTAAATTCATAACTGTAAGTATAACGTATGATTGAATGACGTACTGTAGCTTTACCGTAAGCTTTAATATCATTACATTTGCACTCTCTCTCTCTTTCTGTGTGTGTTTTTCTCTCTTTCTCTCGCTCTTATATCATCCTCAGGCTGTCTGTCATTGTCAGTGTCTTGTTGAATGGGCACAGGTGGCAGTGGGTGTGTGGCACGGTTCCCTTCTGCCAGATGGGGACTTCCTTGGCCGGCCTCTGCTTCTCGTAGGAATCACCAGTTGGCACGTGACGATGGTTTAGTTTGCCAAGGGTGAGCGGTGCCTTCCATCGTTGGTCTGGTGGATGTAGATTCACCTGGTTACTTCCAGGTTGTGCGTATTTTAGGAAGCTGGCTTATCAGTCGATGACAAGGACTGACATATTTCTTTGACTGTCACCTTCAGCGTCATATCTTTTTTCAAGATACTGAAGGTGTGCCAGATGTTAGATGCGTCATTAATGGGTGATAATCCATTCTCATGTGTCCTTAAATATCCTGAACTTTGCTAAGAGTGTGTGTGTGTCTTCGTGTGTGGTGTTGATGGCCAGCCAGTGCTCTGTCTAGGCCGAGATGTCTGTGTTTCCCACGGGAGAGAGCGGCGAACGCGGGACAACCCCACCACGCGACATAAAGGTCAGGAGAATCACAGCTGTGCTCCTGTGTCAGCACACACACACTCTTTCTGAGCTGTCTGCCGGACATTTACTGTGTCAGATAAATTTAGACATTTCTCGAGTGCACAACAGCAAGGCTATATCCACTGCTGGGTCAAGTGAAAGAAAGAGGGCTTTGTGGGAGAATTTCCCCCTCGTCTGCGGCCTTCGAGGTTTTCTTTTATTAATATGCTCATCTGTGATTTATGGAGTGATGAATGGTGAAGGGTTGGAAGGATTGATTGTACAGGAATCAGCCACTTTTCAGTCTGAAATTGGCTGAGATTTGTTTAGTTTGAGAGCTGATCTGTGACGTGCTGTATTTCATGTGCCTTAGAATGAAAGCAAGTCATGTCTGCCAGTTTTGGGGGGAAAAAATACATGTCTAGATTAAATCAACAGACCTTTTTTCACCCCAAAAAAGCATTTTATTGATGTTACTAAGTCCTTTTTTTGGCTTACTACTTTTTTAGTTTAGTTTTATTTGTTAGATTTTTATTTTATTTTATTTTTCAGTTGTTTTTACTTTCAATTTTAGTCTGTTGTAGTTTAGATTTTTTTGTGTGGCCTCAAAGTTAGTAGTTGAATGCTACTCATTAAAAAGCTGCATCAAATTTCTCAGGTGCCAGCCATTGTTTTTTGATGACATTTTCAGTTTAATAGAGGTGGTTTATAAAATTTTAAAGGGGTCATAGGATGCTACATGCACTTTTACAAGTTGTTTGAACTGAAATGTGTGTTGGCAGTGTGTGTACACAACCACCCTATAATGATAAAAATCCACTTTGAAAAATAAATAAATCTGGTTAAATGTTTTCCCTTTTCTCAAATCGAGCCGATCTCAGATGCCTGTCTGTGTAACATCACAAAAACAGGCCCCTCCCACAATAGTTTGATTGACAGTAGCGTTTCAGCACAGACTGGACTGGTGTCTTACCTCAGACCCACCCTGATTGAGCTGTCATCAGTCCGCCATTGTTTCACCGCCGGAGCAGACGTAGACAAGAATGACTCCTCAGTGATTGAGGTGTTCTGTTGTTGGATGTAATAATGAACATAGCAGTCGTCATTTACTCCCGACATCTGAGCCGCTGAACTCGCAGTGGGTTACATTTGTTTCTGAAGGGAATGCTCCCCTGATCTACCAAAATGCGTCTATGTTCGCGCAAATCATTCATGATCCAGCCTCATCTACAGAAGAAGTGAGTATAATGTTTTGTAATGAATCTTTGCAAATCGCCTTTCCTAATAATGTGCTAATTAGAAAGTTTCACGATGAATGCAGCTAAAGTAAACAGTCTCTCTGAGAGCAGCTCAGAAGAGAGGGGCGGGGTCAGTAGAGTTCATTAACATTTAAAGGAAAATGCTACAAAAACAGCTTGATCTGAAATTTTAACCAAACTATGTTACAGACTTTTCATTAAGACCCTAAAGAATCATATCAACTTGTGGAAAATGGGCATCCTATGACCCCCTTAAACTTAGAATATATCTGACAAAAACTAAAATGATTTTGAGGCCAATTTTATTTAAAAAAATAAAATAAATTTGTTATTTTTGTGGTCATGTATTTTATTTGAGCTTCAGTTTTTCCAAATGAATATAGTTTTTATATTTATTTCTGTTAATAAACATTTTAGTTTCTTTTAATTTTTCTTAATGATAATAAGGGGCTGTTTACATGACAACGTTTTCAGCCAAAAACAAGAAACTTTTTATGCGTTATGCCTGTTCGTTTACACGGCAACAGCGTTTTGGGGACTGAAAACGCATATTTTTGAAAACGGGTTTCAAAGTGCATATTTTTGAAAACGGGTTTCAAAGTGCATGTTTTTGAAAACGCCACCGTTATCGTTTCTGTGTAAACACCCAAAACGGGAATCTTTGAAAACGGTGACGTCATGCACGTGCGTAGTACATGTTAGGTATGTAGACATGCGCAGTACGTGTCGATTTTAAAGGCAAGCGCGAACAAACATACACAACAATGGCGGAGTACATGGTACTGTTGTTGCTGCTCAAGAGTTTGCTAATGCTTCTTCAGCAAAGTGTGGATTTACTTCACCAATATTACAACCAAAAGCGGTGACGCATCATATACAACATATAATCGTCATTTCCCTACAGGTACTGTTTACTAACAAGGTGACAGCGCCATCTACTGGCCTGGCATACGTAATACAGCGTTTTTGCCCATTTTCGCCGATATGTGTAAACATCGTTGTCATGTACACATCGTTGACACATCGTTGTCGTGTAAATGTAGCCTAATACTGCATCTGTTTTTTTCCCTAGATTCTCTCACAGTTATTGCAATGTTTAAGATTCTGGGATTTCACTTTTTTTTTTTTAAGCTCTTGTGGAAAATGTTATTGTATGATTCACTGAAGAAGGCTTGCTGCCAAAACATTTGATTGTCAATTGCTCTGTTGCAAAATAAAAAATACATTACAAGTCATTAAGAAGAAACAGCGAGTGCGGATCCTACGCAGCCAAAACTTAAGTTGAGTGCAGTGATTTTCATTTTTTTCATTAAGATAAAAAATATCTATCAAAACTCAAATTCATTTTTTTAATTAAATTTTTCGTTAGTTTTGGAGTGACATTTATGTTTAAGTTTTTAAGTAAATCTACTCTATTTTTTTTAATGAATAATTTTTCCTTTACTTTTTATTAATTGCTTTAGGTGCTGTCAGGTTTATCACTTTGATTGACACCTACATTTAGTTTCGTTCCGCTTGAATGCTTCTAGCTGTTTTTGAATGCAAAGGCGTCCCCTAAGAGCACTTTATCTAAAGATCAGAAAAAATCATTGCTGGCAAGGATAGAAAAACTGTACCTGCATTTACCAGAGCAGTTACAAAGTACAGAAACTGTTGCCTTAAACCAAAATAATCAGTCAAAAATACTGTAATTAATTGAGCAGGTTCTCAAGGATGTTTGACCCATAGCTATGGTGCATTCCTAGTCTGAAACAGGTCTCTGATTTGGCCCTTTAAGAGCTCTATCGAGCAGATTACACATAAATCAGCCACTGGAAAACAATGTTGCCTCGACTTTGACGTCGTTCTGACATCAGTCCCACATCCATTTTAGTAACACATAGGATTGCATCGGTATGGGCCTCAGTAAATATTGATCAAGCCATCTTGAGCCCAATAAAGTTCATGAAGCAATCTTGAGAACCTTCTGGCCACTCGTATATGTGAGAGTAGAGGTGACTGCGTACAAGTCTATTTTGAAATCGGGCTAGATAAGCCATGTAAAGAGACCAAGATAATACAGTTAAAGCATCCTGTGTACAACTACCCATCCAATCTCCTCCTGTCTGTTTTCTGTCAACCATTAGCGGCTCGTGGGGGCTGGGAGGTGCATTAGGCTGCCTTTCATCTACGTTGGTACTTAAGTTTGAGGGTCGACTATGCAGGCAGATAAACACACTGCAGGCCTTTGAAACCCTCCCTACTCTATCATCATTTACTAAGATGTAGTTTGTTGTGTATTTGCGTGTTGAATGAGTGTTTGTTTGTATGTAAGCAGTGAGCACTCACATCCCCTCTTAGATGATAATAAAAAGTGAACAAAGCTCACAAAGCCAATCACTTGTTCTTTCTTATTTTTTCCTGATTACCTTTAATGTACCTTTTTTACTTGTCAACATCAAAAAGCTACCCTAATTACTGTTAGTCTCATTGTGAATGATTCTATTGTGTGCATTAGTGAACAAAATTGTTCGTCTTCGTAATCTGGCATCAAAAATAATAAATTTGCTCTAAAATGACTTCCTTTTCAGCTGATGTCATCCAGCCCTCTTACTTTTTTCAACCATATAAAGACCAGTTTTCACCCTAATTCAATAAAACCTGAATGTTAAAATCAAGTCCCATTATACATTTATTTTTATCATCGGAATATCATGCAAATATCGTTCAAATGTTTGGGATTGTTACGATTTTTTTTTTTAAGTATATCTTATGCTAACCAAGGCTGTATTAATTTGATCAAAAACTAAATTTTTTATTTTAATATATATTAAAATGTAAAAAAAAGCTGATTTGGTGCTATTATCAATGCTGTAAAAGGTTTAATATTCTATAAAAGTATTCTCATAGCTTCAGAAAATTACGGTTGAACCATTGATGTCACATGGATTGTTTTAACGATGTCCTTACTACCTTTCTGGGCCTTGAACATGTCAGTTTCGTTGCTGTCTGTGCGGGGTCAGAAAGCTCTCGGATTTCATCAAAAATATCGTAATTTGTGTCCAGAAGATGAACGGGTCTTACGGGTTTGTAACAACATGAGGCTGAGTAATTAATGACAGAATTTTCATTTTTGGGTGAACTAACTCTTTAAATTCTTTAAATAAAAATCATCCTGATCCCAAACTTTTGAAGATTTGGGAATTATAATGAATTGAGAATGGCTGGTTATATTGACTGAAGTTGTTTCAGAATTCTCTTACATGGTGAAGTAATGAACTTTTTCTCATATGATGTGATTTGCATGCAAACCAATGCCAAACATGTACATACTTGTAAACAAGCTTGGTTGGACATTCCTTTCCCCTTCATTTGCTTGAGGTTTCACAGGCACCTTTTGACGGATTTGCTTTTTTGTCCCCTTTTCTAATGTAAACACTCTGCCACTGTTTGGAGTGGGAACAAACTTTGTGCTGTTATTATATCTGACCAGGAGTCTCTCCTCGCTCGCTCTCCACCTGCTGCCGATAACATCCCAGGTTGACCACATTTCTATTTTTATTTGTTTTGAAACCGTAGAAAAAGGGCGCTCTGCATAACGTTCCCAATTCAGCATGCCTATAGCACTTCAGTGTGCCTTCTTCATGAGCAACAAGGATGCCAGATTTCCTTAGAAAGCATGTGTGGTCTTGATCAGTGTTTCCCAACCGGGGTGCCGTCTGTCTAGAGCAGGGGTGCCGTCTAAAAGATCCTTTTTTAATATTTTTAAATTGCTGAAATGTTCAAAAAAGCATCTATTATATAATATCCATTTCTGATGTCGCCAATAATTAGAGATGTACTGAAATTTCGGCTGCCGAAAATTATTTCACTCAGTTTTCACTTTCACGTGGTGTGACACTCTGCGTATTATCCCGCTCAATGCATGTGCGCTCCGCTCAGTCACTCCACTCGTATACCGTTCATGCGAATCGGAACAGCAAAGTCAACTCAAAAATTGAGCCGACAGGAAACATCAATGTCGTACAGTATATGGGCAACTCTGGTAACGCTGCCCTCTCATTCATTGATCTGCTAACTGCTATGTTATGCTCACTTGTTCTGATAATAATAGCTTTCTAGGACTAAACATTATTTGGATAATTGATAAAAAAATTTAAAAAAGTTAAATATCTTAACCCTACTGTTAGACCTATCTGAAAAACTAAAAAGTTATTTATTTAATTCGAAGGTCTGTCGTTATTTTTTATTTGTGCTATCATTATTAATTAATTTATTAGTTCTTATTTTATTACTGACTGCTTTCTTGTCATTTTTTATTCAATTCAGAGTTTGAAATCAAGCTATCTCGTGCTACTGCACCAAAATTACCCCAATTAAAAAAACACTGAGTGAGCAAATATGTGTGAGATAGCTAGTTATAATGGTAATCAAATAATGTTTACATATGTACATAAGCCTACATTAAAATCTGTCATATAAATTGGTCTCTTCATTTGAAATTGGCCTACTGATTGCCTCCATTGATGAACACATTTTTTTAATAATATTAAAAATATCTGTATGACATTATATTCTGCAGTTCTTCCCTGTTGTACCGAATATCTATACTTTTCAAATTATCATATCGAAGTTAGAAATTCAAATATTGTGACAAAATTAATTTTGTAGGGTGCCACAAGTTTGTTAAAATTTCCAAAGGGTGCCGCAACTAAAAAAAGGTTGGGAAACACTGGTCTAGATGAATCTGTTTGTCTTTTATTTTCTCTTTTCTGAACTCTCACACAGAGCGCTTTACCTTATAGCAGACGCTTCCCCTAAATAGCAGAGCTGAGCGAGAGTGGCAGCCATTACTGCTACATGCCGAATGTGAGTGTTTATACAAAAATTCCCGTAAAACGTCAAAAACCCAGCCCCAAATGTGAGTCCCAGAGCTGTGACCATGTAGACTGCAAGAGTCTGTGCAGAACACAGAGTCTGCTTTGTTGGAGAAGCCCGCAGCATTGTGAAGTTTTCGCTTTGTATATGCAAGTCAGTCATCTGGGCACAGAATGTGGCAAACATTTACCCTCCTTTCTCACTTTTTTTTAAAAATTAGTTAATTTTTTTTACATCACCGTGATTAGGAGAAGTTGATTGGCTGTTTTGTGACTCCATAGACGGCCAGGCTGTTCCCACATAAATGGGCAATTGTTGTGAGTTGATTATTAGATTAAGCCCCCTCGCTGACCTTTTGCCCTCCGCTGTTTCCTCTGCTTGTTAACATCGGATATGTGACAGATTGCCATCTCTGAACTTTTGGTTCGGCCCTCAGAAAGGAATCCAGTGTGTTTTTTTTCTCCCATATGGCCTGTTAGCATCTCCGTACTGTATGGTAGAGATCAGTTGCTGCCTGCAGGGGACATATTAAATCAATCCGTCATTCATGTACACTGGTTTGCATACGGCTCCATCATAGTGCCATAATCCAGGTTATAATGGCCTCAAGCGGAGGAGAGGAGGAAAAAAACGGATAAAAAGATAGATGTGAGAGGAAATGACAAGACAATGAATCATAAAGCAGGTGTTAGACTTCAGAGGACATGTATCAGGATTTCCACTGTGCAATTTGCAAAGCAGGCCAGTGTGACTCCAGGCCAACTGATTATTTGCCTCTGTCTTTTAAAGGCATAGATCATCAACCAAAAATGTTCTTGTTATCATTTACTCATCCTCATGTTGTTTCAAAAGGGTTTACTGTAACAGCAGGAGTCCAGGCCAACTGATTATTTGCCTCTGTCTTTTAAAGGCATAGTTCAACCAAAAATGTTCTTGTTATCATTTACTCATCCTCATGTTGTTTCAAAAGGGTTTACTGTAACAGCAGGACATGTGGTTGCTTGAGGATGCAACACTTGGCCTGTGCCGATTGGGTTCATGAAAAATGCTTAGCGTTTTCTTCTGGTCAAGCAATCAGACGACACCAGGGGAGTTCATTGTAACCTCAGGATATGAGTTCTCACTATATTAATACATATGAATGTGATACAGAAATACAGTAAAATTATTAAATATTATTACAATTTCAAATAACACTTTTCTATTTAAATATATTTTTAAATGTCATTTATTTCTGTGATGGCAAAGCTGATTTTTCGGCATCATAACTCCAGTCTTCAGTGTTGCGTGATCCTTCTGAAATCATTCTAATATGCTTATTTGGTGCTGAAGAAACATTTCTCATTATTGTCAATGTTGAAAACAGTGCTTAATATTTTAATTTTTAGGATTCTTTGACTAGAAAGATTTAAAGAACAGCATTTATTTAAAGTGCCCCTATTATGCCTTTTCGAATATTACCTTTCATGCAGTGTGTCATGTAGCTGTATGTGAACATAAACTTTCTGCAAAGTTGTGAAGCCGACAGTGCGCAATAAATAAAGTTATTGTCTATCAAAACAAAAAGAGTCTTCAGGAATTCTAATCTTATTCTATTACGGCTCTGTCACAAAGTAACACATTTGCATAATGTCTGCCCACGTTCTACGTCGCCAACTTGCCCGCTCACAAACACAGTAAAATTTCCGTGTGGTTAACATCATGTCAAGAAGACGCTTTATCCTACGCTGTGAGAGTAAATGTGTTTTATCACATTATTTTACTACTACAGTCAAAAAACACAAGCATGGCATTCACCATGAAGGATCCAAGATGGGTGACGGTTTCATCAGGCATCTGTTTTCCCCCCTGAAGTCTGGGTTGGAAGCGAGATGAAAGCGGTAGTGACAGCTATTGGGTTTGTCGCTCTGCTCCTTGGCTGCTTTGCGGCGGAGTTGATCAGTGAAGAAAACACGCGCTCTCTCTCTTTTACAATGCAGCCCTTTGTTTTCCTGTCAGCATCCGAACGTCAACTATTTTCTAAATAGTTTCCAGGTTATTAAAATATTTCCAGACCGTGTCTGTTCGATGAATGAGTTTTCTTTAATTGCTTGGCATCCGTCTCCCGGATGGGCTGCGGGCATCCTTACAGACCAGAGGCATTTCTCATTGGGGATTACATGGGATGGAGAATGCGCCTGTTACCTTGTTTGCCCACTGCTCCGAGTGGGACTTCCCACAGAAATTAGGGCCATATTTATTGTATTTATTTACAACCTCAGTCAAGTGCATCTCTCTCTCTTGTTTTCTAGTTTTTCTTTGTGTCCTGTAATTTTACTCGAACAAAATGGTTTGTGGGAGTCATGCATGGAAAACAGTTGAAATAATATAATAGGGGTACTTTAAAACTAATTTCTAGTTACAATCTAAGTCTTTACTGTCACTTCTGGTCAGTTTAACACATCCTTGCTGAATAAAAGTATTAAAGTATTTTTTAAGCATTTCCTTGCAATTTCAGCATTTATTTTAATATACAGTTATGTGAAGCATGGGAACCAAGCAAACAACCAAATATCCTGTCGCTCATTGTTTGTTGCAGTTGTGACTTTTTAAGACTGTAACTCAGATTTTTATTGGCTTTATTAACTTGAAAAAATGTTACGGTTACAATCAAAATTGGACTCAATTCTCCAGTCAACTCAACAGCCTGGGAAACTGGTTTGAGGAATGTGGAGGAAAATGCTCTGCCCCATGATACCTTCTCTCTCTCGCGCTCTCTCTCTCTTGCTGTCTGTCTCTTCTCTTCTTCATTTTTTGATTCAGGTTAAAGAAAGAGTTGAGTTATGGTCATTATGACCAGAGCATTATTTTAGCCCTCTCTGCCCTAGGTGGGCGCCTGGGCTTGAAAAGACCCTTCCAGTCTCTATGAGGGGTCTGGTAATGCACTGCTTTGAAGTGATTTTTTTAATCTTTTTTTGCCTTTGCGAAAATGTGATACTTGACAATGTTTTAATGAACTATAAAACTTTAACAGCTCTACCTGCTTATGCACCAAAAATATTTCCGACCTCCTGGGATGCTTTCAAGATGGGCCTGGATTTTACTACTACAGTCAAAAAACACAAGCATGGCATTCACCATGAAGGATCCAAGATGGGTGACGGTTTCATCAGGCATCCGTTTTCCCCCCTGAAGTCTGGGTTGGAAGCGAGATGAAAGCGGTAGTGACAGCTATTGGGTTTGTCGCTCTGCTCCTTGGCTGCTTTGCGGCGGAGTTGATCAGTGAAGAAAACACACGCGCTCCCTCTCTTTTACAATGCAGCCCTTTGTTTTCCTGTCAGCATCCGAACGTCAACCATTTTCTAAATAGTTTCCAGGTTATTAAAATATTTCCAGAGCGTGTCTGTTCGATGAATGAGTTTTCGTTTAATTGCTTGGCATCCGTCTCCCGGATGGGCTGCGGGCATCCTTACAGACCAGAGGCATTTCTCATTGGGGATCACATGGGATGGAGAATGCGCCTGTTACCTTGTTTGCCCACTGCTCCGAGTGGGACTTCCCACAGAAATTAGGGCCATATTTATTGTATTTATTTACAACCTCAGTCAAGTGCATCTCTCTCTCTTGTTTTCTAGTTCTTCTTTGTGTCCTGTAATTTTACTCGAAACAGAAACCAAAAAAACAAAATGGTTTGTGGGAGTCATGCATGGAAAACAGTTGAAATA
>NW_015505404.1:1090518-1096789 GCF_001515645.1 Sinocyclocheilus grahami
GTCTTCAGTGTCACATGATCCTTCAGAAATCATTCTAATAAAATTCAAAACAACAGCTGTCATTGTTGATCAGTTTAATGCATCATTGCTGAATAAAAATGGACCAAACTTTTGGACAGTAATTGATGGAAGATGCCAATTGTGAATTGGCATTTTCAACCCATTTCACTTCCATATAATGTTCGCCAGTGAAATTGAATATTTGGCTACAGCAACCTTGATCTTATCAAATGGAAATTGATTGGATGGTGGACATTACATAACAGAATGCAGCCAGACTGAATGTGAGTTATGCCTGTTTGGTTATTGGTTAACATTCTTACAGCCTGTGTGACGTCAGTGATGTCAGTGGAAAGGGAATGTTGTTTCAGAGGAAGGAAAGGTTAATGCATTTTGATTAAACATGACAAAGCCAACATCCACAGATGAATTGCTCACAATTAGACCAGAAACTTGCTCTATTCTGATTACAGTTTTGACTTTAAAAATGACTAAATTGCTGCTGTTTGTACAAGTAGCTGTTCTTATCATACCATTCTCATAATTTGTATAAAAATAAACACTACTAATCTTTCTTGCATAGTCAAAAATGGCTGTCACTCATGTGTTTGGAAATTGCCAACTCTCATTAGAAGTGAATGACTTTCAGTTGCTTTGTCACTTCAAGTTGCTGTCCATTTGAATGACTCTATAGAATTAGGCATTAAGTGTTTCCTAAACTTTCAAAAGTGGTGCATATACACCATGCAGCTTTCCACTTATGAGTGATGCTATAAGTGGAAAGCTATGCCAATCTTCCTGCTGCTGCTCGAAGCCCTTCTCTTTACTGTTTTTGTTGAGACATAAATCTTCTAATTGAGTTTATAGCACCCCATCCAGGAAAAACAACACCATGCCAGTGCTATTTAGAGGAAATCTAAATTTCCCTGGCATTTCCCCTTCCTGTTTTTGTTTCACACCACTCCTTGAAGTGCTTCATAAATCACAGTGTCAAGAGGATCACCGTTGAGTAACTTGCAAGTTGATAACCTGCTATTGAGTTGCTAAAGTGAATTTTGGGTACATTTGATTAGGTATTTTGAACATCTTTAGTCACTTTTAGCTATTTATTTAGGAAAAACAACAGATTTTGGCTTGAATATGAGTATTTACTTCTTCCGATTCCTCTTTAGTCCTACTTTTTTGTAAAACAGCTGTGGTACCGAAAGCCTCTGTTCACCCTGTGGGCCTTTCTTTACTTGGTAAGGATAAAAATCTGGACACGATTATATAAACATCACTTTTTTGGACAACGTCACACTTTTTTTGCAGTAGTAAATAAAATAGAGTAGTACAGGCTTTATGTAAGGACAGAGAGGTACGCAGCCGAGTCCTGCCAGCATCCTATCCTCTTCTCATTTCTCCATACTCATCCCATTTTTTCCTTCTCTTCACACGCTAATCTGTAATCTTATCCTTTTACCCTATGCTCCTCTCTATAGTAAGGCTGCGTTGTCGACACTTTGTTCCCTTTGAGTTGTTTTCACAGCTGAAGGGGAAAGCACAAAAGCATTTGTCAGTTTTAATGAACTATAAAAATTAATATTATGGGCGGGAGGACCAAACTGTACACTGTAAAACAGCTGACTGCAGAGACGTTACGTACACTGTCTTGGATGCAGGGTCATTGCTTGACTAAGCTGGACCTGAGATGTCTAGCCGCGTCCCCTCTCACCCGACCTGCATTAAAAGGAGGATCATGAGAAATGCTGGAAGAAATAAAAGTGGAATTCAATTAATCTTCAACCTCTTTGCACTACTCCAGTGGGCAAGATTTACATCCTGGGCTTTACACAAATCTAGTTATTTCTGGCACATTCTTTCCATCTTATGCAACTGTCTTGGATGCAGGGTCATTGCTTGACTAAGCTGGACCTGAGATGTCTAGCCGCGTCCCCTCTCACCCGACCTGCATTAAAAGGAGGATCATGAGAAATGCTGGAAGAAATAAAAGTGGAATTCAATTAATCTTCGACCTCTTTGCACTACTCCAGTGGGCAAGATTTACATCCTGGGCTTTACACAAATCTAGTTATTTCTGGCACATTCTTTCCATCTTATGCCTTTTTAAACTGATAATCACTAGCACAGTGGCAGGTAGGATTGCTGTTGTTGCTCTAATTCGATGCAGAAGGGTCTTAGGGTGCTTTCATACCTGGCCCATTGTTTCAGAACCTGGCGCGTTTTCCCCATAGCTCAGTTAGCTCTGCACCAAAGCAATCGGTCCGAGATCGCCTGAATGAGGTGGTCTCGGCTCGATTGAAAACGAACTCTGGAGCGGTTCGGTTGTAGTGAGAAAGCAATCCGATCCAACGGACCAGTGAACAAGGCTATATCACAATGTGTGATGCTGCGTAATTAGTTCTGTGAAAAGCAGTAGACGATGTCTGTAGGTGAGTACGTCTTCGCCATTCAAAATCGAAGCGCGCCTTTTCATCTTATAATGCCGTCTTATTGCTCTTCGTAGTAGGTGCATTTTAACAATGTTTTTCCGACGAATCCTGGACTCCTGCTCAAAATTATAAATTAATAAATTAATATAACGACAGCTACAAAAAACCCAACAATAAGCCCTCGAAGCTGTTGTAGTTCCATCCTGATGGATGACAGCTATGAGCGGAATTCCGGAAAAAAAACGTGGAACTTTGACCAATGAGAGGACAGTTTACTCGCACGTATTAACAATTTTGGTCCATTTAGAAACTTTGCCGTGTGAAAGCAAACCGCACCTAGAATAAAAAGCAACATTGTAATAATTTTATTCCCCGTTTCGGAACAAAGCAATCGATCTGCAGGTGTGAAAGCACCCTTAGTTGCCTGCTGATGTAATATTTTATTTTATTTTATTTTAAATGTTTCAATTTGTTTCAAAATGTTTAAATGGTTAATTTTGCTTACATGTAGTGTTCTAACTTTGTTACCAGTCGGTACTGACATTTTTAAAACATTCATTTCCAGCTAACATTTGAGCGCTGTTGAGCCGATTCTTCAGCAGTGTTTAAGAATCAGCTCAACAGTGCTCAAATGTTAGTGGTAAATGGACATTTTAAAAATTTCAGTACCGACTGGTAACAAAGTTATGTTGTATGTCTGTTTGTCTCGGAGCTCGAGTACTGAATGAATGCATCCTCGTGATGAGTGCTTGTGTGAGTGTACATAGTTTCCTGATCCTAGAAAAGTGTAAGTGGAGATGCCCGCACACCCTCTTAACTCTTTTCTCTCAGGTCTCATTGGGCCCGTGCCCCACCACCTATTCTTGTGTGGCCCATTCAGGAAATTGGGCCGTAAATAAAGACAGACCTACATTTCTCCACCTCCAAAATAGCTCCAGATAAAAGCTTCTGTATCATCTGGATGTCGGAGTAATAGTGCTGAACGCACTCATGGGACAGGCACAATTAGCTGTGTTGCATCCCACAAATATTATACAAATATTTAGACGGCGGAGCTCTTTGAAGTAGAGGGAGCAAAATTCAACTCTGATTTATGCAACGGTGAAGAAGATTCGTTTTGAATGATCAGTGTTGCTTTTTGTTTTAGAAACACCATGTGTGTGCAAACATGTATATATGTAAATTTCAGCTGAATTGACAACATGTAATCGTTTTTCATGGATTGTGCCAGTGACAAAGCAGAGAAAAATCATAACACACAATTTGGTTGCTGCTGAATGTCGTGCCTTTCAGTTAAAAGATTCACTTGCCTTTTTGAAAGCTTGTAGTGAACTAAAACATTCATTAGCCAGTTTTTAGCACTGATTTGAGCAAAAGAAACAATGATCTAAAAGGCCTGAAAGGATCTGAATGTACTGTAGCTGTTTTGGAGATTTCAGTCTTTCCTTGTACAAATAGATAGGAGCTGTATCTGTATGCTTATTGCCTGCATAATTTAGTTGTATTCATTTTATTTCAAGCCTATGTATTTTCACTTATTTTATTGTTTATAACATTTTAAGCTTTTGCCTTATAGTTTAATTTAACCCTTTTATTTTATTTTTTGTTGTTATTTTATTTGTGTAGCCAAGAGTTGACAAGAAAGTACAAGAGTAACTGACTGATCAAGTTATTGCCTCGTGTTGTAGAATAAGCTCTCAATTTGATTTGGTTTCAAAAAAAAAAATAGCTGCCCTAAGACATTACCAAGATGGACGCAGAGCAGTCTAACCAGTCTTAAAGGGACTTTGACAGCACTTAAGCATATACAGTATAAATGGGTATCATTTAATAGGTTGTTATGCTGTTTATGTCTTACTATGCAGTATTTCACTTCTGTGTGTATGTTAGGGAAGCCCTTTGCGCCTTTGCGATGAAAGGAAGGAAGGTAGACTCTTCAGCTTCTCTAGCCAGCAGCTGCAGCAATCTGAGAAGCCAGAGAGATGCGTGAGAGGAGTAGGGCAGCAGCGGGAGCATTCTGATACCCCTGGAGCAGTGCTTCTGGGTACAGGACGTGTCTCTTGCATGTCAGAGATGGATTTTTTTGGACCCTATTGGTTTCAATTTAATTTATTTTTGGATGAACTATCCCTGTATTAAAAGGATAACTTGCCTAAAAGCGAAAAATCAGTAATTTTTTGCCCTCTCATTGAAAGTCCAGGTCACCAAAATGCTGTAAAATGAATCCATATGAATCCAAGTCTTATGAAGAGATATGGTCGCTTTATGATGAACAGTTTTAATTTAGATATGGTAAACACAGAAGCTCAAAGTGCTTGTGTGATGCACAATAACCTATAAGGTTTATTCTAGCATGTTACGCTTGCACAAGCTTCTGTGTTTAATAATTTCACAGTTGTAATACCATAACGTGAAAGCGCCGCTTTTCTGTCACGAATGTGCCGAATCTGCTGATGTAATTACAACCGCTAATTATAGAGAAGGGTAGGGGGAGGCCGGGGGAAAGCTGAGCTCTCGTGCCTCCGTTGGTAAAAAAACATTAGCCAATCACCATTGAGTGTTCACTTTCAGCGCTGAGGAGTGTTGAGAAAAGAAACCTCGTAAGGGAGGCTAGCCTCTCTTCTGATATCAACCAATCAGAGACGTAAATTACGTGATATTAGTTTGAACGTCTCCCGCTGCGCTGATAATGTATCAAGTAGCTACTTATGATGAGTAGCGATATTGAAGCAACCAAAAAGCCATTTTAAAGTGGTTAAGCAAATAATAATAATAATGATAATCGGCAGGGATCCCAGACCAATACAATTAGTGTGCCTCCTCTATTTTAAAACCCACGAGCTGCCACTGACTATGAAACAAATAGGTGCAAGACACCACTAATTAGGGCTGAGATGTTTTGCTCCCAAACAATCCCACCAAACAAAACACACACCCCCATCCAAGGCTTTTGGTTGGTTGAGATCTCAAGTAGCTCTTAGAAGGATCGACAGCTGGTCAAACAAGCTTAATAGAGCAGTAGCTAGTCTGGAGTAGACCATAAGCCCATTAACTCTTCTCCAGGCCCATTAGGCTGCTCATTGGTCAGTCAGGGATCAGTCCGCTTCTGTTTTGATGCTAGCATGACCTAACACTGAAGTTGAGTATGTGTCTTTGGAAACGGAGAGAAGTATCTAGAATTTGTAACTACATATTGACGTAATGTTAAAAACAGACAGGGGGTGGTGCTCTGTTTTATCTCTTGCTAAGTGTGCATGTGCTCTGTTTGTGTTTCCGGTGCTCTATTTTGTAGAGCTTTTGGCTCTACAAAATAGAGCCAAAAGGTTCTATTTTGGCTCTGAATCTGTAGCTCTTATTTTTCAAATGCCACACACATGTTGACATCTCATTACATACTCCATACCCATACAAACCCCATACAAGGGCATTGCTGATGCTGACATACTACATCACGCCATGTGTGGCAGTGGCGATCGAGTGTCATCTTCTTTTGGTTGTAGGGACTGAGGATGAGGCTCTTCTGTTTTCTCTCTAATAGAGGCCACCTCAGAGTCAGTGGGACAGTGTGCCACTGACCCACTGTATATACAGTGGGGCAAAAAAGTATTTAGTCAGCCACCAATTGTGCAAGTTCTCCCACTTAAAAAGATGAGAGAGGCCTGTAATTTTCATCATAGGTATACCTCAACTATGAGAGACAAAATGAGAAAAAAAAATCCAGAAAATCACATTGTAGGATTTTTAAAGAATTAATTGGTAAATTCCTCGGTAAAATAAGTATTTGGTCACCTACAAACAAGCAAGAGTTCTGGCTCTCACAGACCTGTAACTTCTTATTT
>NW_015505404.1:1097159-1136163 GCF_001515645.1 Sinocyclocheilus grahami
TATATATATATATATATATATATATATATACTGTATATATATTTCATTATTATATTTTTAAATAAAATGTTTGTTTTTTTTTACATTTTATTTGTAGGCGCAATACCAACCATTGTTTCCTGATCTTTTGATAAATATTGTTTTATTAGTATTTTATCCTATGAATTTGTTGTTATAATATTACACTATTATTATTATTGTTATTATTATTGATATTTTTGTTATTACATTATTATGATTATTACTATTTTTAGATTTTATATAGTTATTGTAATATATAATTGTTTATACTGCCATTGTGCTATGATGTGCTCACAAAGGCTGCATTTGTTTGATCAAAAATGCAATATAAACTGTAATTTTAATATATTTAAAAAATGTTTTTACTATTTTATTACTGTAATCAAAACTGAGTTTTCA
Organism: Sinocyclocheilus grahami; assembly: GCF_001515645.1. Taxonomy (NCBI): domain Eukaryota; kingdom Metazoa; phylum Chordata; class Actinopteri; order Cypriniformes; family Cyprinidae; genus Sinocyclocheilus; species Sinocyclocheilus grahami. The sequence goes on from NW_015505404.1 coordinate 1,097,580, forward strand.
GCAGCCATAAGTATACTCTTCAGTCAGTGCATGGTTCTTCAGAAATCATTCTAATATGCTGATTTTGTGCTCAAAAATATATATTTTTTTTATCAAAAACAGTTATGCTGCTTAATATTTTTGTTGAAACTGTGATGCAAGTTCAAAAGAACAGCATTTATTTTAAATAGATTGTTTTTGTAACAGTGTAAAAGTCTTACTGTCACTTATGATCAATTTAATAATAAAAGTATTGATTTGATTAAATTCTTACCCTAAGGTAGGGTATATATAATTTTTTTATTATTTGAGTTTTTTTATTACTTTTGTTTTAATTGCATACTTTCAGACATATGATGTGTTTATACAGAGCAAACAGGGCAATACGTCTGCCCCGTGTGAATGGTCACACGTGTGAAAGAGAACTAAAGAGCACGAGTCTGAAGGGCAACAGCAGCCCTCATTCTGTCGGCCCTCTCACATCTGGATTCAATAGATGCTGTTTGGACATATGAGGGAGGAGCAAGTATAAACAGAGTGACTGCCATAGCCAAACTAACCTGCTCGGCTCCTCCCTCACGCTGGGCCGGTGTTGCTCCTACACCGCACTAATGTCCTCCCAGCATTCCTTCAGTTTCTAACAGCCAAACGGACAATTAGGCTGCTGCTGCTGGCCACTTTTAAACCGCAATTGGAGCTTGGATTAGGTGACGATGCTGATGGATGAGTTTGAGAATTATGTTTGGTCTTGTTAGTGGGGTTGGTTTGTTGATTACAGCACAAAAACATCTTAAATACGCCTCAAGCAAACTCTCTGCAGAGGGAAAGCTGAAAAAGAGCCTCTCATTTGACTAGAATAATGTGTGTTTTCGCAGACCACATAAATGAAACCGAACGATGTTTTTCGGAGAACTAGCATAGGGTGGTGCTACGCAGGGGGCAAGTGTAGCTGTTCTTTTTGTTGTGGCCATCTCAAGTGGAGCCCTGGCCCTAAACACATGCCCCCTTTGTGGGGCACACGTGCATATCCCTCTTCTTCGCCCCACCTTCCCCTCGCTGTTGGATGAAGGCACAAATGCAGAAGAAGTGGGTGTGGATTAAGGTGGGGGGTCAGGCTCGCCAAGCCAAGCAGACCCCTCTTGCTTAAGCAAGTTTTAATTTGTGGAGACTCCGAGATGCTGCAGTTCCAGTGAACTCGTTCACCTCACACACACACACACACATGAACAAACATGTGCCTGCAGATTTGTTTTGTCGTTGTGTCTGCACTCACCTCTTTGATTGATAATTTCATAAGCCACTCAGCCAGCCTGAACTGAAGCTCTGTTGGGTTCGTTTTGATTGGTTTCTGTGTGTGTGTGTGTGCTTGCTTGCTTTTGTAACAGGGGGCTGTTTTCCAAAGCTACAAAGGAATTCTACAAAAATCTCTCCTTATGGAACTAATAAAGTTTCAAACCAGCTTAGCATTCCATGAGTCTATAATACTGTAAAAGCACGCTGAGAGGGTGGGATAATTTCCTCACCACGTCAAGTTTTCAGAACGGTAACAACAACTTGCTCTGACTAGACTGATGCAAAACAAAACTAGATCCGCTCCATTTATAAACAACCAAGCATCAAGCTTATGGTAATGGGAGCGGTCTGGTTTTGAATTGTGCATTCAATATATATAAAAATAATAATAAATTCTATAGACTCTACCTTCAGTGACAAGTGTAAAATGCAAACACTTTACAGAGGGAAAGCTAAGAAAAACATTATTACACTTAATTGATTGATTTTAATGTTAAATTAGACATTGTTAATGTTACAAAAGATTTCTGTTTCAAATAAATGCTGTACTTTTAAAGTTTACACAAAAATATTAAGTAGAACACATCAGTTTTGAACATTGATAATAATAAGAAATGCTTCTTGAGTACCAAATCAGCATATCGGAATGATTTCTGAAGGATCATGTAACACTAAAGACTAAAGTAATGGCAGTAGGGATGTGCGCTATACCGGTACACTCTTAAAAATAAAGGTGCTTCACGATGCCATAGAAGAACCTTTTTGTCTAAATGGTTCCATATAGAACCTTTAACATCTGAAGAACCTTTCTGTTTCACAAAAGCTTCTTTGGGGCGAAAAAAAGGTTCTTGCAGCCCTACTCCACACATACAAGACCATGGAAGAGACCAGTGCCACAGAAAACCCACTTTCTCGGTGGAAAAGGCATGAATCAAGCCTCCCCATTCTTTCAACATTTGCCAAATATTACCTTTGCATTCCAGCATCAAGCTCAGCCTCTGAGAGAGTTTTCAGTACATCAGGCCCGATCTGTAGCCCACTAAGGTCCAGACTATCAAGTGACAGCGCTGACACATTAGTTTTCCTGTCCAAAAATCTGCAGCTAACAAAGGAGCTAGCAAAAAAATAAAGACTGAAAATATATTAAGATGTGAACCCATTTTATTCAGTCTCCCAATTTTGTTATTTTTTTTTACATTTTGTTTGCACAATTTTTCATGCGGAGTTCCAAGCAGTGCGTTTAATAAAATTGTTTTCAATTCACTTACATTTTGAGGCTGGTTATTTGTCACCTATGGTATCGATTTAGTATCGATACCGAGGTATTAGATCCTAGTATCGTACCGAAGTCAAAATTGTGGTATCGAACCATCCCTAAATGGCAGCTGAAAATTCAGCTTTGCCATCACAGGAATAAGTTGTATTTTTAAAATAAATTAAAGCAGCAAACAGTTCTTTTAAATTATAATATTTCACCACATTAGTGTTTTACTGTATTTTTATTTATTTATTTATTTTTGGTCAAATAAATGCAATGTTAGTTAGTAAAAGAGACTTCTTCCATAAAACATTTGAACAATTGTTTTTTTTTTGTTTTGCTCTTTATATGTAAATTATGTCTGTCAAAATACTTTCTCATTCTAGAATTCAATTATAAACCATTAAACCATTTTTTACAACTCAGTTTGTACTTTACAAATTCGGGTGGACAGAGAGGTACTCTTTGCTGTCCCTGTCTCCCTCCTGAATGTACATCTCTCTCAGGCTGTGGCGATATCGCATTTGTTTGAAGCACAGCGAGAGATAGAGAGAGAGAGGGAGAGACGGCAGAGGTTGTCAGTGATGAAAACAACTTGTCTGTTTATCAGAGCATGTGTGTAATTGCTCACAGAAAGAGACACTTTGAAAAGCCTGAGATGAAAAGGAAGGATAGAAAAATAGGAAAACAAAACCAGCCCCCCCTCATCTCCCATTGGCTGTGAAACTTGGCTGTGATCCTTGGTCTATAAATCCCAATGCCAGCAGCTGGAGACAGAGCGATGAGCGTTAGAAAGAGAGTGACGGGCAAAAAAGAAACAATTAATTGCCTGCGTTAACGCGCTAATTTTGACAGAACTAATATATAGTCAGTGCTGTAAAAATGTTCATTTTCTCTGCATTTTTATGTCAAGGGGTGCAGGATTTTAAATTAGGTTTTATTTGTATCTTATGTCATTTTCAATTTGTCATACTAAATTAGTTTACTTATCTTTAGTTTTTAGAATTGTGATGGTAGTGTGTTTTGTGTTTTACTATAGTTTGTAGTTTTAGCTTTCTTAACTTTGTTTACTTTTAGGTTCTTCATTGTATTTAAGATTTTTAAAGATTCTTTGATACCTTTACTTATAAATATGAATGTAATTGAGGTGTTTCAGTGTATATTTTATCTTCATCATTTATCAAAAACTGATATAAAAATAGTGTTTGTTCTGTTTCAGTTAGTTAGCAAAATTTAGTTTCCAATATTTCAATTCCAATATTATTATTTGATTTCAGTTAACAATGTGTATTGTTAATTGAACATACCTGTACATTTTATTATTCAATTTCATTTACAATAACTGTGACGTTATTATTGTAAATAATATAATCTCACAAAGAGCGAGACATGAGCCATCTCCGCTGTGCCCTTGAACAAGACACTAAGGATACACAAGGGGATTGCGCTTGCAATAAGTTCATGGTTATGTCCTGTGGAAACATTGACTGAAGGTCACAGACACTAACTCCACCAGTCCTGATTGTGTTGTTATAGGTTAAAATTTAAACATTTCATTTAATTCACGATGGCAATGCAGGAAAGACTTAGGAAGAAAGTCTTGTGTAATCAGACTGAAAAGTAATGAACATAGGAAGAGGTTGGACTCGATACCAAAACAGATGTTTACAAGAACCAGATACCCAGTTATTTTGAGTGTTGAATTTGATATTGGTTTGATGAGACGCCATGCAGAGATACTGATGCAGGACAAGGAGAAAATTACAAAGGAGAGCTAGCCTGAGCTCCTGGTTCATCATTAGCACCCCTCTGCTCTTCAGCAGACATGTGTCCTTCTGGAGGAAGACCAGATGATAAACCACAACAAGCTGCGGTTGTGTTTACCATGCCATGAATTTGTGACATTGATATAGTAAGTTAAAAGGAAATCGTCTTAGTCTTAGGGCAAAAATATAACAGAAAAGTGACATGGTTAAAAAAAATCACATTTACACACTGCCTCCGAAACTTTGTCCGTCATTAAAATTTTTGGATTGGGTTCAATCTTCTGAGATTTTTGCATCTGTAGCCAGTATTTTGAGAGGTGTTTTGACAATTCAGATCCACCGTACAAGCGAATGCCAAAATCCAGAATGGCGATTGTCAAGTTCATCCACTTCGTCTCGCAGCACAAAGCACCGTAAAGATCCTTGCACACTGAATTCTGCCCACTGAGTTGGTGGTCTTCTTTTTAATATGTGGCTCTAGTATCGCTAGCAAAGCATCAAACTGAGCCACTGACAGCCTGAAGTAAACTTTGAATCGCCTGTGATAATCCTGCTGCTCCTTAATAAGGAGGGGGAACTCTCCTTCCTCTCTATATCTCAGTATTGAATGGACCGAATATTTCCTCTCTTTTTCTCTTTTTAAGAAGCGAGAGGACAACAAAATCATCCTCACTGCTTGAAGACTCCATTTAGTACTGTTTTGCATATTTTATTTTACTTTGCAAGGGATTAATTAATACGCATCGGACTCAGGCTACGTCCACACGAAGCCAGAGCTTTCCCTGTCCGATCTTTTTTTTCATCTCGTCTCAAGAAATATCTGCGTCTACACGAAACCGACACAAAACGGTGTAGTATACATGCCAGACCAGTATGTGGCGCTGTAATTCTGCCACAGAGATACACTAAAAATGGAGAAGACTTGGCCTAAACGCATAAACCTTGCGCGCAGTATACAAACGAACATGGAACAATACATTTATTAATCTGTGTTGATGTTAGTTAATAAAAAGACAATCACTGAGTGTTTGTTCATGTTTTTGTTGCTGTTACGTGACGTAGCGGTGTCTGACTAGGGGCGAGACGTGGGCTGATGACGTCATCGTTTCAGAAAATATACGGATTCGCTGTCCACACAAAAATGCAAGGGCGGCGTTTTCAGATTTATCCACTCTGGGACCCGGTTTAAAAAAAAATCGGTTTCACTCTCCTAAAACGCTGGATCTGTCTGGATGAAACGCCTATACGATACTAGGGATGCACCGATATGAAAATTTTGACCGATACCGATAACCGATTATTCTTTATTTTTGAAAGCCGATAACCGATAAATCAATTAAAAAAAAACAATAATGTTGGCCGATAAATCTATATCCAAATTGTTATATACTTTTTGAGAGCCTGATTACAAAAAAGGTCTCATCATTAAAAGTCACATCCCAAACACTTCAACATAAGCAGCCTAGTTTAAACGGTGTACGTTTTAAAAATATTTTTACTCTCCCATTACCAAATTTAGTCATAAAAAAGTCTTACAAATAAATAAAATAATGCATAAATAATGCAAACAAGTCACTGGACATCATTACACGTGTAAAGAATCAAAATGAATGCGCCACAGATCAATAAAACGGAATAGCCTCTGCACGGACAATAATTAAATGATTTTAATTACTAAACCATATTGTTGATGAAAATAATAAGAGAAAAATACAAGTGGTTGTTGTTATTAATAATATATCAATGATTGTGAAAAAGTAACAAATTAATGCCACTGTTTTAAATAGCAGCCGTTGAGCTGCACGTGCTGAAGCTGAAGAGCTGAATGAACATGGTAAACTGAAGCGTTTTGCTGGCAGCTTATTTAACTCAAGGAAATGCATCCTGAGATTAATATTAATACAACATAAACATAATATTACAACTTATATATGTACAAAATGATGCAGTTATTGCGTGCTATAGTCAGAATGTGTGATCCTGTTGTGGATGCGCTCTTCCCATATCAACGCGCTGAAACACAGCAACTAAACCCAAAGAATGCACAACGTTTTATTATAATAATGTTCTCATTAGAATGTTATATACACAACATTCCCAATCATAGTTATTAATGTTGTGCACTGCTGTTTTAGCTGCGTGCGCTGAGCTAAAGACAATCACCGGTAAACTGAAGCGCTCTTTTAACTTAACCAAACGCATTCTATATGAGATAAATCAGATATACATCAAATAAACACAATATTACAACGTACAATTGCACAAAAGCCTGAAACGAACAGCGCGCATCTGAAGTGTCTCTGAAGGAAATAATGCATTATTTATCGGCTTTAAGATATCGGCCAAATTTTCTTATCAGGCCGATACCGATAACAGAAAAAATGTGCATTTATCGGCCGATACCGATACGGTGGCCGATATATCGTGCATCCCTATACGATACAAAATGTATGCGTATACAGCTAAAAACGTCTCCATGTGGACTGGGCCTAAGTGTGCAAGGTTTCTGTGCATGACGAATTTTTAGGATGACGAATACGAAAAAAGGCATACGAAATTTTCGGACTCTGTGTGCAAGGACCTTTAGTCTTTTCTTACATAAAGCTATTCTATTCCATTACATTTACATTCACGTTTTTGTCAAGATGCTTTTATCCAATGTGACTCGTAGTATAAATTTGATCAGTTGACCTTTTTAGAGGTGAACAGGCTAAATAACTGTCTACCATTGTTGTGTAAAAAGGGCAACATGGATATACTGCAAAATGTCTTTTTATATTCCACAAAGCAAAAAATAGGAAATCTAATGGGGTTAAATTAATAAATGATGACAGTTTTCGTTTAGTTTTTATTGAAAAAAAAAAAAGAGTATAGTATTTATAGTATTTTCACATGTCATCTGAAGGCGTATTTCCTCTTTTGTTGATGCAGAAGTCTGACTTTTCAGTGATCTTTTGTGCTTGAAAAGCAGAAGAGCACAGGATGGTGGCGTGGGTTATTAAATCTGTCATTCCTGAGCTATGAGAGCTTGCAGGCAGGTGAGTTTGGTGCAGGTTCAACAGGAGATAAGGAAAGGCATGTAGTCATTAAAAGGCTTCAGGTGTGGCTGGCGCTCCACACACCCGGCTACAAGAATATCAGCCCATGGGCGCAATGGGCTGCTGTGGAATTTGCCTTCAAGCTGCTGGACTGGGTTGTTTTTTTTGCAGCTTCCAAACACATACTGGTACACTGTGGAGAAAAACGTGGGATGGCACGTGCACTATTTTATTGATTTCTGCTTGATTTATTATTTAATTATTTTCTTGTAAACAGTATATATTTCTTTATTTTATTTCATGGAACACAAAAGGAGATGTTTAGCAGAATGTCCATACAGCTGTACCTGTATGGAAAAGAGCAGCATGGACATTCTGCCAAACATCTTCTATTGTTTTTGTCTGGATTTGGTATGACATGAGGCTGAGTAAATGTCAGACTTCATTTCTGGATGAAATATCCTTTAAGCGAGATCTGCTTGTCTGTGTACACAGTGTAATCTCACTGTGGTGTCAAAAGTTAAGTAATTTTGCTCGATCGGTATCTTTGATTGATGGATCATACTCCCACTCTCTCTCTCTCTAAACCTCTGCTCCTGTAGCAGCCTGTTGTTAGCAGGTCTCGTCTATGTGAGATGGATTGAACTGACATTGTTGATCCTGTTGTTGAATTTCTCTTTCACCACCTGTTCCTATTTCTATTATAGACAGATAACAAATGACTCACTGCTGATTGAGAATGAACAGTCCTATATATAAAAGAACGGATGGACTCTGCTGTACATGCGGCGAGTGAGACTATCCATTCGTTGTTGTTTATTGGCACCTGAGGAGGATTTTTTCAAAAGGTGTGACTGCAGATGGGTTTTTTTCTTCACATGGCTTGGTGCCAGTGTAAACCATGATAAATTTGATAAACTGTGACTTTATTTAGTTTTAGGCATTACAGCCAACATTGACAAACAGGAGTTCATACAGGGCTCAATAATAATGATGACCCAGTGACCTTGTGTATGATGTTTTTGTGCTTCATAAACATAAACCTTTGTTTGCAATGTGCTGAATGTTGTTGTTAATTATTTTGATTGAACACTATTAAGCTGGCTCATGTTGCAGAAATTTTGTGGTAGTCCAGGTTGAACATTTCAAATAAAATTAATAATAAAAAAAAAATAATAATAATAATATAAAAAAATAATAAAATTACAAATAAATTAATAATTAGAAATATAAATGATCATTTATAAAATGAATACAGCATATTATATTGTGAATTTAAATATATTAATTAATATAAAAAACCATATTTTGCAAAGGAAATGTATGTTTAATATGTAAACATTACAATTATTTATTTTTATAATTTTATTATTGTATTTTTTATATTGTGAATATATTTACATTTTAATTTTAACATCCATTATATAATATTAAGCTAACATTCTTGTTTTGTTGCATGGCTACTGAAAATATTAGCAGGCCATGTACAAATATGAGCTACTAGCCTGAAAATAAAATAAGAAAAGTCCTTATTGTTGCATAATTCTGGCACTGTTCTGTTTGATGGAATATAATCAATCTTTTTAGGTCTAACTCAAAGCCTGTCATTTAGCTGATATTTGACAAGGAGGGTTTAGGTGTGGTTATTCTAGCTGGATAATTTGTTGGAAAATTCAGCTGTGGTTCAGCTGACGAGCCAAGCCATGGATGAAAGACACGTGCTGCTGCTTGTGCTTTCAGGTAGCTCCCTGTCTTCTATTAAGACAGACAGAGGCCTTTGTTTGAGCATAATTTCCACATGTACGCCCATCTGACAGTCAATGGCGTCAGTATTTGTGCTGGTGGGATACATGAAGCTTAGTGTGAACAGATCTGTGAATGAGCTCCGCCTCTTCTCTGTGCATTTTACAGAAAGAATACAAGAAAGAATTTCTTACTTTACAGAAGAAACCTAAAGAATACAAGGAAGATCCTTTTTCCGACACCCTATTAAAAGAGCTCTTGTAAGCGATCTGTGTGTATGTATGGGTGGATGGATGAGTATGTGTACAGTATGTGTGTGCCCGTTCAGTTAAGCCATTGATTGCAAAGCATGAATGAATCCGTAGATGCTCCAGGCGGTGAGCAGGTTTCAGGCTTTCAACAGACTCCCAGAGGAGATGCTGGTCTGCTTTAAAGTAAGTGCAGCTAAACAGTCACAGTAAGAGACACAAACACTGATTCACTGGTTTTATTTTGATAGGGGGAAAGGCTGGGCAATAAAGCTGATATATATATATATATATATATATATATATATATATATATATATAGTTGTACTTTTCGGGCCTTTATACGACATTCAATGTGTATATACATTATTAACAGTGTTAAAATTATTGACAGTGGTAATAACAAAGTTATTAGTAGATATATGTCTATGTCTATAGTATACATATTTATATATGTATAAAGTACAGTGGTGGCCAAAATTATTGGTGCGTGTTAAATATCGCATGCGATTTATCGTGCAGCCCTAGTCTGGAATGATATGAAGAAACAGAACAAACTGAGACAGACTAAATCCAAAAGAACTGTGGCAACGTCTCCAAGATGCTTCAAGAAACCTACCTGCAACACTATGAGCAAGTGCACCTAGGGCAAAAGCTGCTTTGAACGGAAAGGATGGTCACAGCAAATGTTGATTTAATGTAGTTAATTGAAGTTAATTGATAAAGAAAATCTGTTTATGACATTATTTTTGACCGCATCCTCATTTTACAGCATTTTTACACAAGTGTCTAAAACTTTTAACAGTACTGTAGCTTTGCAGGTAGGTTTTTTGAAGCATCTTGGAGACGTATATACAGTATATATGAATTAATAAACATATATAATATTGTGTACTTTTGATCAGAGTTTGCACACCATGATGAAGTTGCACAAGAATCATTTTTGTTTGTTAGTTCATCAGGGATGGGCATAAACCATCCTCAGGGGGGGAATCTGTGTTTGTCATAAACACCTCTACGTCATTCTGAGTCACAGGCGTTTTTCTTTACTTCTTATTGTTAGTCTCTGTATAATGATACAGTGTAGTTGCCTGAAGTGTCGCTCTCGCGCTCCTTCTGTTTCTGAGATGCTGGAGAGCGTCTCTGACCCCCTTCTGGCCGACCCCGGTACTCAGTCTACAGGGAGACAAAGGGCATATTTTTCAGTTTGGAGGCCCTGCAGTGGGCTTGGGCGCAGTGGTGCTGCATTGCCTTGTCAGTGTCACAGTTGAGAGGGAGAAGGCAACCAGGGGCTGGGGTAAAGAGGAGGGGAGGGAAGGGGGATCACTCCATGCTTTTTCAGTGCTCCTATGTTTCCCCTAGCTGTGTTCGTGGCACAACATTGCACAATGGTGGCTTTTGTTTGTTGGGGGCTGGAAGCGGAGGCTATTTTGTTTCAATCATTTCTGGAAGTCCTGTGTTTGCGATGTGGTGGGGGCTTAATGCTTTCCTGTGGCTGTCTGTTGTTCCCGCTCTCTCCTTTTATTCAGTCTCACCATCTCTCTTGTTCCATCTCTCTTTCAGTCTTTATGTTGCTTCTCACTTGTCTGCCTCCTCCTTGCCTTAAAGGGATAGTTCACCCAAAAAAAAAAGATTCAGCCATAAATACTCACCCCCATATTGTTCGAAACCTGTTTGAATTTCTTTATAGAGCACTGCAGCGATGACAGAGGATTTTTCTATTGTTTTTTGAAATATTGGAGAAAATAAGCAAAAGTTTATGATTCATACATGTTTGTTTATCATGATAATCTTCACAAATTAACTCAACTTTTAGGATTTTGAAGCCTAAATACACAAAGAAGTCAAAAACTAAATGTAGGCTTTAAGCAAACTACAGTTGTATGACCACCATTAAACTTCCGACAACTCTTTCAGTCTTTATTTTCAAAACAATTTTCGTTTGAGTTTGAATAGTTTGCAAGAGTGCGATTATAAACACAATGAAGCTGTGAATGTGGACTAGTGAGTAGATGAGTTTATCTTTTTAATGTGATGACGTTAAAAACCTCTCTAGTTCCATTTAGGCCTAGCTAGCAACCGCCTTTTTCACGACAAGTAAAAGATTTTTAAAAAGCACAAGTGGGTATTACAGATACATTTTATGCCATAGAATAAAATGTGAAAGCATCTTGAGCTTGTGTAAACCACAGACCATATTTCAGGCGTTTAACCAAAAACGCATTCAGAGACGACTTTAAGATGATGGAACGGAAGTGCTAAAATGCTAACTTGTTTCCTGGTTTTGGTCTACAAAAATATCTCATCCTTGCAGCACTCTATTCTGTGAAACACAAAAGAAAGAATTTTGAAAAGTGCCACTTCATGCTACATCAATAAATGGGCACTGGTTTTCAAGTTGTCAAGCTAAAAAAGGACAAAAAGCACCAAAGCACAATAAAATAGGTCCATATTACTCTATATTCCAAGTAACAAAAGAATGATTCCTTAAAGGGACAGTTCACCCAAAAATGACCCTTCAAGTCGTTCACCCTCATGTCGTACCAAACCTGTTAGACCTTAGTTTATCTTCAGAACACAAATTAAGATATTTTTGAAATCCAAGAGCTTTCTGACCCTGCATAGACAGTTACTAAGGTTGTAAGCTACTGGAGCTACGAAAATACTTTTTGTGCGCAAAGAAAACAAAAATAATGACGTATTCAACAAATTCTTCTCTTCACTGTCAGTCTTCGATGTGTGTTTACAAGAGTACCTTGACGCATGCGTGTGGTGCTGCTTACGCAGAAGCCGTCACATGCTTGCGCTGTGGTGCTGTCGTGAACGTGCGTCGAATTGTTGAATAAAGTCGTTATTTTTGTTTTCTTGTATCTTCATAAAATTAAGTTTGAGCCACTGGTATCACACTGATTATTTTAATGATGTCCTTGCTACCTTTCTGGGCCTTGAACATGTCAGTTGTGTTGCTGTCTATGCAGGGTCAGAAAACTCTTGGATTTCATCAAAAATATCTTAATTTGTGTTCAGAAGATGAATGAAGGTCTGACGGGTTTGTAACAAAATGAGGGTGAGTAATGAAAGACAGAATGTTTATTTTTGGGTGAACTATCCCTTTAATTAATTGGATATCACTCTCATGGACATGCAAAGGAGAACCAGGGAAGATGTCAAGATTTTGTAGCCTAAATGTTGGCCTGTTCCTCACACAGATGCTATCAAATTACTTCAGAAGACTTTTCCTTTTGAAGCTTGAAACCTTCAGTCCCCATTTATTGCAATTGTGTGGAAAAGCACAACCGACGCAGCCTTCAGAATATCTCCCATTGTGTTCCACAGAAGAAAGAAAGTCAAACAGGTTTTCAATGACATGAGAATGAGCAAATGCAACTGTATGTGTGCAGACTGGACATGAGACGAGAAGTGAAGAGGTGCAGTGGCCATCTGCCCTGCTCTGCTTTTCCGCATCCATCCCCCGCCCCCTACGAGCAGTGCTTCTAACCCCTTGATTCCTCTTGTCATGCTCTGAGCACATTTCACCTCTTCCCTACGCAGAGCTCTCGCAAAAGCTCCTCCTTAATCTGACTAAGGGCTAATCTGTTTTGGGATGGGGGGGCCTGACGAGGCTTAGAGCCACCAGACTGGTTGACTCACTCCGTCAAACACCCGCCTTCCCTCCATCCATCCGTCTATCCATCATCCTGCCGGTACTGCCAGACAAGAGACACCTGTCTGCTATAGAGATCAATGCTGCCAGCGGTGGAGGCCTGTCTAAATCACCCAATGATCACCTCTCTCTCTCTTCCAGTGCATGTCACACTATGGCTGGAGGTGTATTTGAATGATTTTGGTAAAGAACAATCTGTATCTTACAGGATTTGGTTTGATTTCTGCTGTGTTTATTAAGTTAGCCTTTCGATTTCCCTTGTGTTTTATGGCCCCTGTGCTGACTCTGACATTAGAATGAGTGGAAAAAAAGAGAGTGATATTGAGAGAGAGAGAGAAGTAAACAAACTCTGAAAAGAGGAGGTGAAAGAGGAGAATAGAATAATGATGTCACCGTCAGCCAATGAGCGGCATGCACCAGAGAGCATTCAAGGGCTGTCAGCTGTCCTGTTCCATCCTCATCACAGTACACACACACACACACACACACACACACAGTGGCTGTGTTTGGAATGGAATACTAACTGCACAGTATGCACTGCATACTTTTTAATAAATAAATACAATTTAAAACAGGGGAACAGTTGCCATTATGTAACATTAACCATTTCAAACCGTAGTGTGCTGCGGTGTCACATGATTGCATAATGTTACATGTGAGTGGTGTCTAGGGTTTTTTAAAAATGTAATTTTGTGTAACATGTTTTAACTTAGCCTACATAGGGCAAGCAGTTTGGAAAAAGGATGGAAGGATGTTTTAACTTTTGCTAGCCTGATCAAATAATGAGTCAACATAGAGATAAAAATTCTTCCAGTTCATTCATTACACTAGAAATTGAAAGTCAGTTGAAACTTGGGGTCAGTAAGATAAGTCTCAAGGCTGCATTTATTTGATCAAAAATACAGTATAACTGTAATACTGTGAAATATTATTTATGATTTCCCTACAGAGCACAAGCCCTAAAACTACATGCCTAACTTATGAATTGTATTACAATTGAGCACAAATCAGTTTCAGATATTAAATATTGAGTGTTAAAAATGAATTAAATGCTACAAACATGCCGTGTATAAGAAACACTATGACGAGGACTGAACAGGACATGATGAGGATTTCATTATTTGTGTTTTCGACAGATTCAGTGAGAGGGTTTGACATACAGTGTGATTCATCCAGACCATAAACACTACCATTTTTTTCACACTCAGCTGCACGTGTAACTGCATTGCCTTATTTAGCCGTGAAGTTAATGAGGACAATCTATTACGAGGCCCATTGTTTACCACAGTAAAACAGCTGCTTAGTGTAATCAAATCTTTTTAATCCGAACTGTAAGCCTTATGGAGTAGTTCACAGTCCTCCGTAACAACAGGGGGCAATAACAGAGTATTGCAAACACAGTTTTCCTGCTGTTTACATTGGTTTGTGTGTGCGGATGAATCTATTTCGACCCATAATCGAAAGAGAAAAAAGGAATTATATTGTGCATACAAAAATACATATTTTTATGGTGATTGAGTTTTCTTTGTGAATTAAAATTCATTTAAAAAGTTAATTATTCTCTTTCAATTTTTATCCCTATAATGCAAAAATCTAAATCTTATTTTTTTATAATTACTTTAATGTAGCCAAAATAAAATATTATTCAAATCTAAGTGTTTATACATAGTAGTTTTTGTACGACCTTTTATTCTAAGTAATAATTTGTAAAAAAAAAAATAATAATAATAAAATTAAAAATATAATAATAATGAATTAATAGTAATAATAATAATAATTATTATTATCATCTTCTGATTTTCTGGACACATTTGAGATGTGCCAAAGTTGTCATTCAGATATCAAAGATATCTGTTTGACATATATACACTCATAAGCACTTATAAATATAATATCTACCTTAATTGTTGATATTGCACCGTCTATGACATGAATACAGATAACATTTTAGCATAATGTAAGCTTTTTTTAGGAGAGTGTTACGTGGCAAAATAAGATCGCTTTTTCTGCTTTGATGTGAAATTGGGCCTGTGGCATTTTAGCTCTGGGTTTGAACCCATGGATCTGTGTCCCACTTATCAATAAAGACAGAATCTCATCAGTCCATTTCACATGAAAGCACAGAAAAACAAAGCTCTGAAAGGAAGAGGAGAGGTCGAGCTTGCTCAGCTCACTAAAGCCAGCTGCTGCCTCTGAGGGTGATTGTGCCGCGGGTCTTGTCCCTCTCCGAGAACAAAAACGGGCCACACACACAACCTCACTGCTCCTCTCCCAAAATAAATAAAGAAGCAGAGTCCATATATATATATATATATATATATATGTGTGTGTGTGTGTGTGTGTGTGTGTGTGTGTGTGTGTGCGTGTGGTGCCAGATGATGAATAAGTAGCCACCAGTCGCCCTCTTCAAATCAGGGACGCTAGCCAGAGCAGCAGCAGAGGCACGCACGCTATGCGACGACCCAAAACTAGACAAGGCGAGACGGAGGCAGGCAGCACCGCAGAGAAATGTAGCGGTCTGTCAGCATGTTTTTCATGAGGAAAAGTAACAGAGAGTTCAAAAAAAGAGTGCAGAGGATGTTCGATCACACAAAGTCTAGAGAAAATAGAGATGCATGGTATGTCTGTATCTTTTTGATGCATGCATAATAAATTAATCTTAATTTAATTTTAATTTTTGTTTTATTTTTGTCTGATGAAGAGCATGTGTGCTCAAAATTTTTGGAATTTTTGGAGGCTAGGTGTGCCGACATTTTTCTATTTGAATTTTTCTATTTAATTTTCACATTTAAATTGATGCCACTATTAAATGTAAATCTTTAGCAAATCATGTACATTATACATATAGCATTTAAAAGAATTCATTTATTTTTAAAACATTTTATTTAGAAAAATTAATAATGGTTTATTTTAAATTAGTTTAGGCAAAAACTGTATAAATACTATGCATTTTAATAATATCAGCCAATTTTGAGTAATTGGCCGTGAAAATAGTTATCAGCTGGTTCGAATTTATTTATTGGCTCTTCTATATCATAAAATGAAAACTAAACTATCATTTCTGAAATTAATTAAAAGTAAACTGAAATGTAAAGTGAATTTATAAGTAGCAAATAAAGTAAAATAAGAACAAAATTGAAAATTTAACAACGGTAATAATCTCAAATTTGGCCTTTTGTCTCTTAACATTTTAACCAATTTTTCTCTTCCCTTTTGTTTTTCACTCTTTCATATTCCCTCATGCTTGTGCACATTACATGCTCTCTGACATCCACAAACTGTTTGTTTTTTTGGAGATTTGCTATCCACCATCTGTCAGATTAGCAGGTTGCTAATGACCTTGTCAGTTTTTGACGGTAAAGCTGCTGCATCATTTAATCTAGGTTCAAGGAAGGGCCACTATATGACTGCCGCTGACATCCACTTTAAATGGCAGGCCAAATATTTATGTGCTCAACGCTGGATTACTGTCTCCTTCAAGTAAACATAAAATGTAGATGTGGCGTTTTGACTCCAGATGTTGTGCTAGAGAAATGTGTGTGTGTTCACCATGCCAGGATGAAGAGTGTGCCAGCGGTATTGAAGCTGTTCTGCAAAGCTACTGATGACTGTCCGCAGAAACAGGGCTTGACAGAAACGATCCGTTGAACTCAAGGACTCCTGATTGAGCCTGAGAGGAGACAAGCCTCTCGCTGTGACTGCACATGAGGGAATGTGCATGTGCTTTTTAAAGGAATATTTCACTTAATAATGAAAACCCTGTAATTTATTCAACTTCATGTCATTCCAAAGCTGTATGACTTGATTTCGCCCATAAAACACAAAAGCAGAAGTTTAGCAGAATGTTCATGCTGCTCTTTTCCAGAGAATGAACGTGAATAGCGACCAAATGGAGTTATTCTGCGTTTTACGCCTTAATATTTGTGAGCACTCATATATTATATATATTACGAATAAATGAGTGTTGTTTTCAGTGAACTAGGTGTGTGTGTGTGTGTGTGTTTCTCTGTATGAGAGTGTGTTGATTTTTGAAGTGAGTCTGTGGCTCCCGGACAGCAGTGGGGTATTTTCTAACCCCCCATCAGCCAGGCAGCGAGCAGGCGCAGAGCTGCCAGGAAACACAGCACATTTAATGAAGCAAATCTGGGAAGTCAAGTATTTTTAGCAAACTCTTGCGCTTTTGGAGGAAACACCTCCAAAAGCAGTGGAAAACCAAAATAAATCTTCTCGCCTCCCCCTCTTATTGAATCAGCCAGACTGTGGTGGCCCATGTCTGTTCGATTTTCGAGAACTGCCTGGTTTGTAGGAACCTAGCGTGACGCTGGCACCGAACACAGTCTGGGTGTGCGTGTTTGTATAAAACTAAATAGACTAGAGCTGTACTTAAAAAGAGAGAAATTGACTATCTGTGTAAGTCTGAAGAGTATTTTTTAATATATAATTGTAATCATTTACGTTTGAAGCTAATTTTAAATTAAACTTATTAATTTAATTAAATTAATTAAATTTAATATTTTATCTATACGTTTATATTTCTGTATTTTGATCTAACTTGAAATAGGCCTACATGTTACTTAATGTTTTTTTTTTTTTTTTTACTTTTCACTCATTGTTTTTGTTAACTAAAAAAGTGTACATTTTACACAAAATAAAATACTTTTTGGCCCATTTTGTAGTCTTTGTGTTGAATTCAATATAAAAACATGTACATAAGTGCATTGTATCAAATATTAATTATTGTAATTACATTAATTACACAGTAGTTAAAAACACTTAATTTAATGCGTCATCACAAAAACAAATTCTGCAATTTTGTGATGATGTATTTCATCCCATATATGGAGTTCCTTCCTTCCTACCAAATTTTTGGCATGTGTTTGTTTTACTACACTGCCCAAAGTGAGGGTGACTAGAAACGTTTTCTCACTCCTTTTCTCGCTCTCTCACACACATATTATTCCTCGTTCTGTTTTTTTTCCCTGTAGGTGAACGAGTGTATGTTGATTGTGTAAACTAGATGGCGGGAGAGAGAGACATGGGATTTTTATGCATACTTCCATACAAGATGGTTTAATGACTCTCACATTTCTTGCTCACGCTGTAGCTCACAAACCCAGGGATATTAGCAAGTGGGACAGATATTTGATTATATTATTTTGTCTGTTTCTTTCCATTGTTTTGTTTCCTGCTCAAGAAACAGATGGCACCTATCTGCAGTGACCTGTTTGCAGAGGCAGGCGTGCTTCTATCGGTTTTACCCGCCTGGGTCATGAGCCTTGTGGGATTGAGTGGAGGAAACATCCACCTCTCTGTGTGTACTGTTGTGGTTATGCCGAGTGTCTAGAATGATCCCAAGTGGGATTGTTTTTCCGGATAAGGATGTGGCTTGATGGAGCCAGGGGTCCAACCGCAGGTCTGCTTAGGGTCCTGTGGCAGTGGAGAGCAAGGCTAACAGTCTGCGCCTGTCAGTGGTAACCTGAGAGTGTTTAAGTGCACATGCTTATACACACGTAAGTGCTCATGGTGCTCATACATACAGGCACACAATCATACTCAATCATATATTGGACATTGCTATCGCATTTATACATGCCTTTGGAATGAGTCTGATTGTGTCTTTTAAATGGTTCAATTTTGTGTTTGATAAATCTGATGATCTAGCAGCTAATGTTGAGTAATTGATAAAAGAACAGAAATGTTTTTGTTACGTTACTTTTGGTTTAAGTAAAATGAGAGTCCAGAACAAAAATAAAAAACAATATCTGGCTGCTTTGACAAAGGTGTACATATAATGTTTTCCACTTCTGTTTGTTTTAAATATGAATTATAATGGATTATTATTAATTATAATAGTAATTATTAATTATAATTAATACATATTACGATTGTTTAAAATGAACAACTTCCAAAACAAAAGTAAAAGTACTTTGACTGTTTTGTCTGAAAAGACAAAGCTGAAAATAAAATAGTTTCACTCCTTTTTGTTTTAAATGTTAATTATAAGTAATTATATTTAATTATAATTAATAAAAAATAAATTAAATCATCCAAAACAAAAGTAAAAACATATTTGGCTGCTTTGTCAGAGCTAAAAATATAATGTGTTCTCACTTGTGTTTAATTTGTATTAATTTTAATTATTTATTGTAGTTAATAAATATGATAATTGGTTATAATTAATATGCCATAAACTTTTGGAAAATAGTGACTTGAAAAAAATAGCTGAAAACTGGAAAACATGCATATGTAATTACCGTGGTTACAGCACCACCTCCCTCTCCCCACACCAGGGAGGACTTGTTTACCACTTTTCTACTTAAGTCAATGCATGCCAATCATTGTGGACCTCCCCCTCCCATCTACAATTGGTCCATCTGTTCACCTCCTAGTCCCGCCTCTTCAGGACTTACTATCAAAACAGAATGAGGTAGTATGCTGGTACAATCATACATCAGGCATCAGCCATGACTGTTGTACATATTATTATTTTTATTAGTTTAAGAAAATAACAAAAAAGATGCATAGTGTTAAGGTTAGATATTTATTATATAATAATATAGTATAGGATAGTCAGGGAACTACTGTTATTTTTACAGTAAAAAAAAAAATTCCAGTCAGATCACTTTAGATATTCTGTCAGTCCTGTCATCCTTTACTCACCCTAAAGTTGTTCTAAATTCAAAAGAACCAAAACATGGAAACAAAAATTAAGACATTTTTAATCCACGAAAGTCTATGTAATCAACATAATTTTTTTTTAAATGGTAAAAGTAATCCATATGAATGAGGGTGAATAAATGATGCACCAAAATTAGTATTATTGTTTTTATGATTTATAATGTATTTTAATCTCAATCTGGATTTAGATATTAAAATGAATAGCTGCAGACCAAGGCACTCAGCCTGTGTAAACATCCATGTACTGGTTAACACATCCATCTGCAACTTGCATGATTAGAAAATGACTGTTAATAATGATGCAAAGCACACCCATTTAAGCTATTTTTTATTGCAAAATGTGTAATATGCGTGCTCCCAGACATATTATTTGCCTCCGTAAGGCCGTCCGTCTGCGTTATTGTGCTCTCCCTCAGTGGATTTGTTTTGCACCATAGAGGGGACATTCGGTAGTCTGCCTGCTCTGGGGCCTCTCGCTGGGTCACGTTATCCCAAATCTAAGATTACAAACATCCCTCAGCCCTCCATGCCTGCGTGCACGCCGAGTCTGCAGCAGCAACAGAAGCGAGATCTGGCTCCTTTTTTCCCTCCTCCACATGCGCATGTGCTACAGCAGAGTGACGCACAAGCATTTTTTTTTCAGCTCCAGGGAACACTATTGAAGCTAGATTGTGAGCCAAGCAGCACATGATGCATTAATGAAAAAGAAATGCCTTGCATTGTTGAAACGAAACAATAAATTGTGTCTGCACCAATGAAGTACTCATGTAATTTAAGTAAAAAGATTTTCCATCAGTGTCCTGAAATGTGTTTTTGTGGCTGGTGCCGAGCCCAAGAGGATTAACATTCTGCACTGAGATTACCCGTTTTGAACATTCTAGTTATTCTTCACATAGCCCACTGAGTTAAGACCCTAAAACAGAATGGCATCCAAGTGTGTCAGTGGGTTCGCCCGGGGATAATAACACTGTTTTTACTGCATTCCTCTTAAAAGATTGCGTCAATCCAGAAGATATTGCATTTAACCTTTTATATAATGAGCCCCTATGTCAATTCAGTTGCTGCTGAGGACGTCTGTGGCGGTTTGGAGCGCCGCAGTGGCTGTGTCTATGTGGTCTGAACAGTCGGCTTTCACAGACAGGGAGGAGAAGGGAGGGCTGGTCAGCTCACTGCAGAGCTGGTCAGCAAGCGGTTGTCTCCCTCATGACTGCTCAAAAGAGTCACATCAGCACCGTCACGCCACAGGGCCCTACGCAACTTTGTCGCTTCACTAAACAAGTGACCTTCACGTTTAGCGGGTTGTTTCTGTGTTATTAAACATCTGCATTTGTGTTTAGATCCTCTGTGGAATTCCTTGTTAGGTAGCGCGACATAGTGGACACCCACCATGCTTGGCATAGCTGGATGTAGAGACCAACAATGTGGAAATAGTTGCGGCACTCTCACCAACTATAAATAAAGACCATATCTTCAGAAAAAAATATGAAGTAATGTACTGATTGTGATGCTGTATTTTAGTTTTTCTCTTCGTTCAGTCTTTAGTCAGCCCGAGCTGTCTTCCTTTCCAGCAGAAGGCATGCATGTCTGAAATATTTCCTCATTGAGGAATTGCTGTGAAGCTTTTTTTTGTGTGTGTGTGGGATGGAAGAGCAGTTTGCCTGGGGTGCCCCCTTTTGGTGGCATTCCAAATAATGAATAACTTCCTGCTTCCACTCACTAGACTGTGTATGTAAAAGGATTAGAGAGCAATAGCGAGCCAGGAATGCTTATGTTTAGGCTTTTTAGCTCAAGCGTAATTCAATTCTTAGGTAGTTAGAGGACGATGAGATATTTAAGGAGACGTGAGTGAGTTGGTTAGGGTCGGAATTAGAGCTGGAAAGTGTGCTGCTATTAATAGGCCATAAAAGGGCCATGTGGCTATTTAAGGAAATTTTGTTCTCATTTACAGCTCCACGCTATGCCTGTTTAATGTGATATGTGTATGATAGAATATTCCAAATGCTGGACGCAATTATGATTTGAAAGGTAATTGGTTTTGCACATGATCCAACAAGCGATGAAGTTATCTCTGTAAAGTATGATCATTATTTTATCAGATTATGATTTTATTTCTTCATCTCATGTACATTACAGTATCGATTCCTGGTTCATTTCTACTCTAGTTAGACATAAAAAACGGACTCCGTGTTCAGTGAGGGAATCGGTTGTGAAATCATTAATAGTTTTTTTAAAGATTCACTAAGTGAGTCTGATTCACACTGGTTTTGTGAATCTTTTAGAGTTTTGAAAAGGGTTAGTTCGCCCAAAAATTAAATTTCTGTCATTAATTACTCACCCTCATGTCTTTCCAAACCCCTAAGACCTTCGCTCATCTCATGTTCGCGAGAGTACCATGACGCATTTGTGGTACCAACACAAATGCGTCATGGTACTCTCGCGAACACGCTGAAGACTTATGTGGAAGAGAAGAAAATGATGAATAAAATCATCATTTTGTTTTCTTTGCACACTAAAAGTATTCATAGCTTCATAAAATTAAGGTTGAAACACTGATGCCACATGGGCTATTTTAACCATGTCCTTACTACATTTATTCTGGGCCTTAAACATGGTAGTTGCATTGCTGTCTATGCAGGGTCAGAAAGCTCTGGGATTTCATAAAAATATAATAATTTGTGTTGTGAAGGTGAATGAAGGTCTTACGGGGTTGGAATGGCATAAGGGTGAGTAATTAATGACGGAAATTTAAATTTTTTTGGTGAACTAACTAACCCTTTAAGACCTGTTTGACTGTAAATCAGTTGTTGTTTCCATGCACTTTAACTTGCATATGGATGCACACAAAGTTTTCTCAACTGTCACAACTTAATCACAATGAAATATAGTGGCATATCTTTTCTTCTGTATTGTGATGTACATAAGAATGTAATGGATTATGAAAAAGCATAGAGTGGAGCCTTATGTGGGCATTGCACTCAAAATTTATATGAATTTGCTGTTGATTGTGGAGGGGCAGGGTTTAAGCAAACTAAAACATTAAACACACATGGATGAACCTTTCATAAAAAGATCTATAACAGGCTTTTACATGCATTTACATGGCAACTCTAATTAGATTTCAGTCACAATTTTATTAAGATTTTGGTAAATCTGGAGTTCTGCATTACCCTAAATAGCTCCATCCACCATGGAATCTCATTGGTCCAAAATTCTGCTTCTCATAACTGTCTGTTGAACATGAGATATCTTTTGCTGTCTATGAATGTGTCACACTTTGCAGCGGCTTTGCATTTATTGTGAATAAACACATTGCCTGTCATCAGAAACTTGAGATATGAGAGATAAATATATGTTTTTTTATTGCTTTGCTTGTGCCCTGTGGCTGTTTTGGAAATTATTCACAATTGTTTGTTGTTTTTCTCTCACTAAACTTAGGAATTAAATTAAGGAATGTTCTAGAAATTTCTGTAGGGTGGCTTATGATGTGGCAGAATGTGCAGAAGAATTCTAAGCATCTCAACTGGCAGGAGTAGGAAAAGTGTCTCCACCCAGGCCAATTAAGTCCCTGCTGATGTTTGTTTCACCTTGGAGACTCGAGAGTGTGTAAAATCACATCCTGGTGCGGTGGGATCACCTCAGTGAACCCTTTTTTCATTTGTAAGCCTATAGGCAACTAAGCAAACATACACACTGTGATGGGAGTGAGTACAGACGCGGCAAGATTAGTATGCCTCTGAGCGGCTTTTGTTGTAAGTAAAAATACAACCAAGAAAGAAAGTGTCCTTGTGAATAAGTGGGGGACATTGGTGACGAAGGTCAGGTTGTACAGTGATCCGCATCTTAAGGTGTGGTCATATTGACCGTTGTTCAGAGATTTTTTTTCCATCAAAATCCAGTCATTCAGTGTGAAAAATTTCCCCACCCACATTTTGCAGCAGGTTCAAGTTGATAACGCAAATTTGTGAAAAGAAATCTGCTTCATGCATCGCTATACTATCAACAATAGACAATGGAGCTTTTTTGGTCCACTAAATATCACCAAAATGTTGCTAGTGCGGCTGCACCTTTATTGGCTGTTTACTGGCTGGCAGTGCAATGTGGATTTATAGCTACGTGGACGGGACGCATCAGGTCTCTGCCATCAAACTCTGCCATCGTCGTGACTCCCCTCTGGACCACATGCTCTTGTCATGATCCTGGCCATCCATTAGAGCTGGGACGTTGATGATTTGAGGGGGGATGTGTATCCTCCATCCTCTGAAATCCTACTCATACCAACTAAACGTACCATATTCATTTCACAAATAAACAAAACGGTTATATTTCCCCTGTAATGTTGTACTGCATGATGTGAGCTCGTAAATAAAAAGGGGAAAATCCCATGTAGACGTTTCTTTGGCTGTGCCCCCTGAGCCTGCTAAGCGGAGTGCCAGGATTCTGTTGCCGGGCGACCAGGAGTGCTGTGCCATGCGGCTTAGTTGCCTCCTCATGTTGAGCTGGTGGTGCTGGCTGCCTAGTTAGCCCTTGGAGTCCCACCTCGGGCTGCAACCCACCCAGGCAGACCTTTCAACGGTATCTGCACAGATGCTTTTCCTAGACCTGCTGTCAGATTCCTGGACTAGAGTTCCTATTTCATGAGGCAAGCATCACTATGACTATTTCTCTGTTTCTAGCATTTCTGCCAACCCATTACTTTTTGACGAAATTTGCTGTTCTGACATTGAAATTTGTGCACATCTGAGAAGAATTTCTTTTTTCTTTAAAAAAAAAAAACTGAATTAGATGGATTTATCTCTGAGGGGACTCGCTGTCTTCAGAAAGGTTTTGATGGCATTTCTTTGCATCCTCCCAACATATGCTTAACAAAGAAATTGTTATAATTACAGCGCTGCTTTGTGTACAGTGGTAACTTGGGTAACCAGTGTATTTCTGCTTCTGCATTTTCATTCAGCCCATCTGCCACATTTGTTCAGACCGATACAAAAAAGTATGTAGAATTAAATATTAATATATTTCAATAAAACATAATAAACAAAATCATTTGCCATTTTGACTTTTGAGGTTTTGTGTATGCTGTTTTTGTCAAAACTTGTATCATTTGAACTGTTAAGTTGATTGAATTATGATTATATTTTAGTGTAATTTTACGGTTGATGTTACCATAGACATAGGAATTGTCTTTAAGCCACGTTTCTACCTAAACATGCAGTTCTATTCTAATATTGTAATTTTAGAATTTTTCTACTGCTGATTCCAATACAATTTTTAGAAGAATCTAAAGAGTATCGACAAGTATTATTTGTAGGCTTGTCTCTCATTGCTCACTCAATGCAAGTGATTCTATTGGAATGCTTATTGATCCCACATATGTCAACAGTGTACTAAGATCCCTTGACTCTTCATAGCAAACAAGTGTGTTCAATATGGCTTGTTGTTGAAAGCTTAATTTGAAACACACTGCTATTTTTTCATGCTTTTTTGCACCGCTTTTAACAGAAGCTGGTCTCTCATGGAAATTGGCATATGGATCATTTGGGGTTACATCATGATGTCAGTAACCTTTCTGCGATGGAACTGATTTGTTTGTCAAGAGCTGATTACAGAAAGCCTCCAAACAGACCCATTTGTTTGTTTAAAACTACAGTTCAAAGGCATTGTTTGAAAGGACAATGGACATGTTAAGACGAGATGTAGACACAATAATTACAAGGATTTCAGTAAAAAAAAAATTGTTTATGCCATGTTCAATACCTCTGAATATCAATCAATCTATACTCTTGTTTTACTTTCCCAGGCATTATGCATTGCTGTGTTTTTCATGTGTTAGTACAGTGGAAAGAATTATTATGCTGTCAGTCACAAAGTACGTTTACATTTTAAACACAATATTGCAAGTTCTGTTGTCTATTTTTGCTCCACCAAAATAGGTCAAAACAAAGTCAAAGAATCAACCATTGCATTTCCAAGCAACACAGAAGTGGTGTTTCATTCCTAAATGAATCAGTGTTTTAAAAGTGAGGAATTCACTAATGAAAACTTGTTTCATAGCAGATTGTATGAGTGTGTTTGAATGAATCAGTTCAGTGAATGATCTGATGACTCCGTTATAAAGACAGTCACTTGTTTAGTTCCTGAATGAATCAGTTGAGTGAATAATTCAATGGTTCGCTAAAAAGACACTTGTCGCCACCTACTGGCTCAACGATGTTATCATACAGAAAGAGTCACTTAAAAATTGCACCATTGCACAGGCTGACAGTCTGTCTGAAATGTACAAACACAGACAAGAGGAGAGATACAAACAGTGAAAAAAGCCCTGTCAGACTGTATATCAGCACTCTTGGCACACCGCACTGCCAATCAAATCTGAGTACTGTTGTGTTACTGTTAGCTGGTGTTTCTCATCATGACACATTCCAGCTCCGTTAAAGCCCACCACAGATGGACCGTGGCTTCTCGTTGGGCCCAGCCTGACTAGATGCTTCCCAAGCTAATAGTCCAAACTGCGGTCCATCTGCTAGCTAGACTTTTTGGCTTTGCCTCTGGTTCTACTCTTCCTCTCCCCCTCCTCCCTACTCTCTAAATTCCCACAACAGTCTCTAACAGTAATAATATTTAGCTGTAGTGAGTCCAGAGCTGCAGTTTAGTAACAAGGCTGGCACACAGCAGCGCCAGGCCCTGCACAAACACCCTGCATCCTGACTTCACACAGGGTTTCTTCCTCCTCTGTGCCCCTCTTCATAGCCGTCCTTTTTATTTTTACTTTACAGTCAACTGATTCTAAAGCTAGCTACCACCTTACCCCAGAACACACAAAAGAGACCATAAATGGTCTCTGATCCCTCATATTTAGCTGATTACTTAATAAATAAACCAATCTTACGTATAATAGTATTCAAAGGCAACTGTTTTAAGCCTCAGGAAAAAACATGTTCCTCCTCAAAACATGTTCAGTTGATTTACAGAGTTGCCTTGTATATTAAAACTCAGTCTTCTTTTGAAGCAGCAACTGATGTTTTTCTCTATATTTGTGTTTTTCTTTTCCAGTGTGTCCAAAGGAGTGTGAGAAGAGGGCGTGCACGAAAAAGGGCAAGTGCTGTCACCCCCAGTGCCTTGGCAGCTGCACTGAACCAGACAATGATAAGGCATGTGCCGCCTGCCAGCATTACTTTCACGAGGACCGCTGCGTTGTGGCCTGCCCGCCGGGCACATACAAGTTTGAAGGTTGGCGCTGCATCACCATGGACATGTGTGCCCGTGTTCACCTACCCAGTGAGGTCGACTTTGTCATTCACAATGGAGAGTGTATGCCGGACTGCCCATCCGGATTCACCCGAAATGAGACTCAGAGGTATGCCGCCTGAGCTGGATGTAGGGGTGTCTCATTAGACACCAGTGTCAAGAGTGTTTCTTTATGATTTTGCTGTATTGTTATTGATAACTAAAACTCTAACTGACACTATTAAAATAGTTTTCCTTAACCCTATAAGCGCCAAAGTCGCAAAATTGCGACAAGACGTCATACTTAATAAAATAGACTGTAGTTCCTAATATGGTGTAATATCTCATTTGTATTCCCTACCACTAGATGGCAGACATGTAGTACTTCGATTCTAGACCAAAATTATGTCACGTTCCTATTCAAAGTGTTCGAGGAAATAGCAGAGCAAGTGAGCTATCGTGTCATTGATGCGGAAGCAGCTCAGTTTATAGCGTGCGAGTAAATTGTGAGAGAAAATCGCCAAATGGCTAATAGAAAGTTGTACCGTGAGGATGTGTTGCAAATATTATTTGCCGATTCTGACACAGAAGGGGAATATTTGCCTTTTGGAAATGACGATCGGTCGTCTAATAATCGCGCTTTGCAGTGCAATGGTGCCGCCGTGTAAGGCGAGAGTATTCACGAAGCACAAATAAGTGATCATTTCGACCCTTTGCCTAACGGAGATGGGGGTGGCAGGGGAGAACGTGGTCGTAGTGTCCATAGGTGAGCTGTTGCTAGAGGTAGAGGCAGCAGGGGGAGGAGAAATAGGGCTGGAAGTAGCACTAGCTGCCCCAAAGAGGTGGGAGTGGCCGCGCTGTGCGTGGGAGAGCCGGGAGACGTGGTAGAGGCAGCAGGGGTGATCTGGATCTAAATAGGGCTGGAATTAGCGATGACAATGGTGGCTGGGTTTATTTGAGAAATTAAGAAGTGTATCAGGACTGGATCAAATGCTTTGATGAGCCTGTTGGTAATTTAGTACTTTCTCCTGTTTTATTGTTGGTTTCCTATTTTCTGATCATTTGGAATGAGGATAAAAATATAAAAAAACATGCAAATAAGAATTGATTGCAAACATCAATTCAATATCTACTATTTCCTGAATATTTTGAAATTCAAGATGGCCGCCTCTGATGACGTCATAATATGCTAATTAGATTAGTATATTTACACCCCACATAAACTTTCGGTCATGCCCAACATTTTTCGAATTTACAATAGATCTCTATCTTTAAGCCCTTTCAAGCCACAAGCTTTTGAAATCTTGATGTCAAAATCCTGCATTTTTTCCCAAAAATCCCTGGCGCCTAAAGGGTTAACTGAAATAAAGCTGAAATAAAATATAAATATTGGGTGAAAATTTTAAATTCAACATTAATGAAAATTAGAAATTATTATTCTGAAATAAAATAAGTTGAAGTATTACAATTACAAAAACTAAAACTGAAATAAACTTCTATTTAGATTAATTTAATGATAAATAGAAATATAAAAAACTAATCAAAATGACAAAAGCACATAATAAAATTACCACAGCTTTAAATTTAAAATTAAATGTAAAAAATAAAAAAGCTCATTCAAAATATTAATAAATTATAAAAAATGTAACTCTAAAATAAGCTATCATTACTGCATACAAAATAATATATTCTTAACTATATACTAAATAAAAACTTCATTTTGTCATACAGATTAATATTTTTATATAAAATTTTATATAAAATGTTTTGTAAAACTAAACACTGTTATTGTGAAAAAAGGCATTCAAAATAACTGTACTACCAAAAAGTTTTGCAAATTTTTCATTTGAAATATGTTGCAAAATAGAGAACCAGTCACAAATAACAGTTGTTTGTTCATTTCGAGTCAGAAGTGGCTTGTGGTTCAGTAAGTGAGTCAGTTCAGTAACCATAACTTATTTATTGAGTCATTTGAACGATTCAAAATAACAAAACATGGCCCTTCGGTATACTTAATTCTGACTGGTTGATCACAGCATTGTGTGGTAAAATGTTTTTGTGTAACTGCCGTCAGGGTTTATTTTGTGATAATGATCTAACCGCGCAATATCATCACATTAGCAACGTGATTTGTGAGATTAGATGAACATGTTCCTCTTGAATTCTCATTTATAAATCCATAAAGCTAAAATGGGAAATGTTACCACAGAATTGGTCATAAACAACAGCCACCCTGCCTGTTCTCTGTAGATAGTGGCTCCATTATTAACACCAAACCAAACCCGTGTACACTTTCTGCAACCCTTTTATACACCATATGAACATCTTAATTGTTCTAAAGCTGTTATTTATGCTGCCATTAGGATTTATGTGCTAATTTGAAGGTTTAGATTTATGATCTCAATATTCAGGACTGTTTACTTTCAGGTGGCACATAACCATACTGGAAACCGTTTCTTGAGGTGAAATATGTGTTTAAACTGGGTAAAGGAGACTGTAATTACAACACATTGGACTTTACTTGAACACCTGTACTTTTCAAGTAAAATATTAACAGAAAAATCACTTCATTTACTTTTCCATGTAACTTTTTACATGTTGAGCCTGTTTTGTAAATTGACCAGACCTGGTTTTGCTTCACTGCTGACTTAATGATCCTCCTTTCACATAAAACCCAGGGTTCAGGCGAGGACTCTGTTAAGCACAAAGACCTCATAAAGCAGTGACCTTGTATTTATCAAAAACAGGCCTTAAATATGCTTCATGTTGGTGAGACACAATAATCCTGTCACGGTTCACTGGCGTTTGCCTGTTTGGAGTCTGTGTGTGTGGCTGTGATCTGTCCTTGACACTCACTCTCCCTTCTTCTGCCTCTCTCTCCCACCTGCAGTATGTTTTGTAGCGCATGTGACGGACTGTGTGATAAGGTCTGCGAATCTAAAACAATTGACTCGGTGGATGCTGCTCAGTCCCTGCAGGGCTGCACAGTCATCAAAGGCAACCTGCACATCAACATCCGGAGGGGCAGTAAGTACCCTCGCTCTTACCCTCCTCTCCCACAACCCGCAGTGATAAGGTGTTTCTCATTTCTAGACAAATGACAGACCCAAGCTTGAGCCATTGCATCAATATTTGTGCCTCTCCCTATTTTTATACAAATATGTGACCCTGGACCACCAAACCAGTCATAAGGGTCAATTAAAAAAAATGCTTTCCATTGATGTATGGTTTGTTAGAATAGGACAATATTTGGCTGAGATACAACTATTTGAAAATCTGGAATCTGAGGGTGCAAAAAATCTAAATATTGAGAAAATCACCTTTAAAGTTGTCCAAATGAATTCCTTAGCAATGCATATCACTAATCAAAAATTAAGTTTACGGTAGGAAATTTATAAAATATCTTTATGGAACATGATTTTTACTTCATATCCTAATGATTTTTGGCATTAAAGAAAAATCGATAAATGTGACCCATTCAATGTATTGTTGACTATTGCTATTTGGCTATTGCCGTGCTACTTATGATGGGTTTTGTGGTCGAGGGTCACATATATTATTCATAGTTCCCACAGTCATGGAAAACCTGTCAGAGAATATTAGAATTGTGATTTACAACACGGGAATGTAATGAAAATGTGTAAAATATAAAAATGTCTAGTCAATTTTTATAGTAATTCTTTGTGCTCTGCTCTAAAATATTTAATTTGCTAGATTATTGTTTTTTATTATTATAAAACTTAATTGTGTTTTCACTAAAAACCATGTTACATTTTGTCATTGGTACATATTCTTTGAGTTTTGAAAAACTAAAATTGAGAGAAAATATTTTTTTTACATGTTAACTTAAAATATTAGTATTTTTAAGCTCTTGAAAGCATTTTTTTAACAGTGCTTTGGAACAATATTTAGTGTGAACATTTAAAGAAAGTTGAAATGAAAAGTGTGTAAAATATACTTAACTTATATTTAATATAATGACAATATAAAATCCAGTTAATTATTTTAAAAATGTGCACTAAATATATATCTGCTTTTCCAAAGACTGGTACCTGATGCACAAATTAAAATCACTTTGGGAAAATTTGGGGTGCTGAAAATTATTGGTTAAACACTGGGGGGGGGGGGCATTTATTAACTGACATGTTTTTTCCTGGTGTGACACAATAAGGCTCATGTATTTTTTTAGTATGAGCTGCTAAAGCTCTTTGTGGTTTGATATGGGACAGTTGCTGCCGCACATGTATCACTCACACTGATGAAGTGATGAGTTAATGCAGACACTGTGTGTCCTGTGGGATTTGGTTTGTGTTGCTCCAGTGTCATATCTCTTTCTCTCTGTCCGTCTGTCTCTCTTCTCACACGGTCTCTCTTGCTCTCTCTCTGTTTCCCCAGATAACATTGCATCAGAGCTGGAGAGTTTCATGGGCCTGATCCAGACAGTGACTGGATATGTAAAGATCAGACACTCTCAAACTCTGGGCTCTCTGTCCTTCCTCAAGAGCCTGCGATACATTCATGGAGAAGAGTTCACAGAGCAGTAAGACTTTAAAGCACATAATGATTGTCATGGTATTTCGATGTTTGATTGTGTACAGAACAGAATTAGCCTGCAAAACAGGTGCTGTATGCATGCTATATGTCTCATTGAACACCAGTTATTTGTTGGCATGCTTAGAACTGTTAGAATCATTTGTGTCGTCTTAAATAGTATAACAGCCTGATTCCACTTGTGTGGAGATAATTTCAGCTTAAAGTTTCCTCATCAGATGAGGGAAAAATATATGACTGATTCCTGTAAAAAAAAAAAAAACTCATTAAACCCCTGTTTATTTAATCAAAAATAATATTGTTAAATATTATTACAATTAAAATAACTTTCTATTTTATTATATTTTAAAATGTCATTTGTTTCTGTGATGGCAACGCTGAATTTTCAGCAACCATTATTCCAGTTTTCAAAGTCGCATGATCCTTAAAAAAATCATTCTAATATTATGATTTGTTGCTGTTCAAAGATGATCAGAAGCGATCATGTTCTAAAACTCCAGCACGGTAGTCACGCTGCAACATAGTCTCATGTCTGAAACAAAAAGAAGAACATGAGTATTGCGTGCAGGACTCTGTGTCCTTCAAAGTCCTCCGATTGTAACATATTTCTTCAAAGGTTTCCATAGGAATGGCTGAAAGTAATAAAATGTCAACTTTAATGTAATGTACAGCTCAGGGTCGTAAAGCTGAAGTCGAGAGATTCAGCTAATATATGTATATGCACAGAAGTATACAAGAAGTGATTTCACACACACACACCTTTTCTATTAATCACTATCTGCTATCTGACTAATTTTTCCTCACATGGTGTCAGTGTTTTATGGAGGATGTCAGAGGGAGGCTGTGGGAACTTTTCTGTTGTGATCTCACTAGGATTGAGTTTCATCTTGAGGAATGCTTGTAAGCAGCTCAGACATTCTCCACGTTCCTGAGGTGTTCAGTGCAACTCAGTCGGGTACAGCTGCAGAAGTCATCCTAACCCTCTTCTGAGCCATGATCTCCATGCGTGCTTTAATGAAACACAATCTGTGCACACGCTTCAGTTGTTGTTTTCACACATATCGCATTCGTCATGTGTATAGATCTGATCATTCTCATTCCTTTCTTTGGTTAGATTTTTCTTACATTAAAGATAAGAAATGTAGTGTTTAATACTTCGTTATTTGGGTATGTGTGTTTTCCTATTACAGGTCGTATGCATTCTCTGCAGTCGACAACCAGAACTTGCAGTATCTGTGGGACTGGAGTCAGCACAATCTGACCATTAGAGCTGGGAAATTGTTCTTCCGCTTCAATCCCAAGCTTTGCATGTCTGAGATCCAGAAAATGTGGGAGAAGACCGGTGTTAAGGAAAAGATGGAAGAGGACGATGCTCGTAACAATGGAGAACGAGCAAGCTGTGAGTAGATGAAGTGTTTCCCGTGATACTCTGCCACTGCCACAGCAAAATTTGCTGATTTTTTAAAAGAAGTAAAACTACCAACTATATCAATTGAACAGGCATGCACTAGATGCCCCACTTACTCCTGATGAACTCCATAAAGTATTAGATAAAAATACCAAACAACAAATCACCCGGACCTGATAAACTCACAGACGAATTCTCTAAACACTTCTGGCAAATTTTATTTCTGTTATTTCATATAGTAGTCACAGAAATAATAACTACATCCAAACAAAGACCATGCTTATCCCACTAGTTACCGCCCTCTCTCGTAGATAAATACAAATGTAAAAATCATTACCAAAGCTCTAGCTACTAGGATAGAAACATTTATCCGATGTTAATCCACCATGATCAAACAGGTTTTATCAAACACAGAAATTCTTCAGATAACACCCATAGATTATTCAGTTTAATTAGTTTTGCCAAAACAAAAACAAACCAAAATCATTTTTATTCACAACTCTTATTTATACCATTTAACTCACTAGTATAGAAATATGGCCTTTGGGGTGAACAGTTTCTCCAATATCAACAAACAAAATCCATAGTTAAATCCAAGATTAATATAACTAATGACATCACTACACTAATATCTAAACTTCATAAATGTATATCCAATACCGATTCAACAGTAGCACTACCAATGGCCAACTGGGAAAATGATTTGGCTTTCTCCCCCAATCCCGACCTCTAGAAGGAAATTTGTAATAATACCTTTTCCATGACTAGCAATACAAATTTACAACTAATACACTACAAGATAATTCACAGGACTCACATCACCCAAAGGAAAAAGTTTTAAATGTTCTGTTCAAATATTCATATACACTGAACAAAATTTTAAACGCAACACTTTTGTTTTTGCCCCCATTTTTCATGAGCTGAACTCAAAGATCTAAGACTTTTTCTATTTACACAAAAGGCCTATTTCTCTCAAATATTGTTCACAAATCTGTCTAAATCTGTGTTAGTGAGCACTTCTCCTTTGCCGAGATAATCCATCCACCTCTTTTTTTGACATTTGTAAGTGAGAACAGGTTGGTAGACGACAGTATTATGTTTCTACAAAGACATCACTCAAGACTCTTAAAATGCATTTTGCTCACAAGGTGTCTCAGTTGTTCTTCTGTACCTGCTCTATTATGTGTTTGACAAATTTCTGTACAGAGCGAATTTGCTTCGAAGAACAATGATAATGGCTTATTCATACTTTTTCCTCAGAACATAATTGCTCTGACTCTAGACTGGTGAGACATTAACAGAAGTGCCTTTTCTAATACCACTCTGATTCCTAGAAGCTCATGAAAGATGGAAAGGCCATGGCACAGTCTTACATTCAAGTTGAAGAACTCTTATGGGTGCTTTTAGTTAAATCTCTCTTATGACCCCTATTCTAGGTGAGAGTTATATTCTAAAGTTCAAATCCAACCACACTCAGAGTATTCGGATAAAGCTCACTTGGGAGCGATATCGACCGCCTGACTACAGAGACCTCATCAGCTTCATCGTGTATTACAAGGAGGCGTAAGTATCAGACTGCCAGAAGTTACTATTATAGATATATTATTTACATCAAGTTTATTAGCAGCTTGAGGGTTGTGATAAAGCATTATATAAATGTGCATTTGTGCACTGTTGTCTCGATGTAGACCATTCCAGAACATCACAGAATTTGACGGACAAGATGGATGTGGCTCAAATAGCTGGAACATGGTGGATGTAGACCTTCCTCAGGACAAATCAACAGACCCAGGAGTATTGTTGTCTTCTCTTAAACCCTGGACACAATATGCCATCTTTGTGAAAGCTGTCACCCTGGTTGTAGAAGACAAGCACATTCTGGGGGCTAAGAGTGAGGTGGTCTATATCCGCACTAATGCATCAGGTGGGCATCACCACTATCCCTCCAATATCCAGTACCCAATCTACAATTAGACTTATTACGCCAACTAATCTCTTGCAATTCCACAGCGCCGTCAATGCCCCTCGATGCCCGTGCATATGCCAACTCCTCCTCGTCTCTGATGGTGAAGTGGTCTCCTCCCATCTCTCCCAATGGAAACAAAACCTTGTACCTGCTCCGCTGGCAGCAGCAGACAGAAGACCATGAACTCTACCAGCATAACTACTGCTCTAAAGGTAAGTGTGCACCATTAATGTACCCTCATCACTTCCACTAACCTTCAGGTATTCCAGAGAAACGTACAATAACTATATTTACAAAATGTGTGAAGCTTGTGTTGTTGTTGTTTCTCAATCAGCTCAGTCTGTGTCATTGTTTTGGACTACAGAGCTAAAAATTCCCATCCGCATCTCAGCCACGGCTTTGTCGGACATGGAAGGTGAAACAAAGCCCACCAAATCAGATGTTGGTGGGGGTGAGAAGGGCTGCTGCCCCTGCCCAAAAACCAAGGAGGACCTAAAGGCGGAAGCTGAAGACAGATCTTATCGAAAAGTCTTCGAGAACTTCCTGCACAACTCCATCTTCACACCTAGGTATGACACATGCACTGGTGGCACTTTCTGAAACTCTTAGTGTGACGCAGGTCTGTTTGGTTTAGTGGACTCTCCACTTTGCATCTCCTGCTATTTGAAAACATTTCTACAGCCCAAGTGCCTAAGCCCGGTTTAAATGTTTGAATGATTTGATTTTGAAAAAATAACATTTTAGGTTCAGTACAAGTCGAATCAACATCACTTGTGACAAAGTATTACAACACAAATTTTACAGTGAAGCACTTACAATGTAAGTGAAATCAGGGTCAATCTGTAAATGTTTTAATACTGTGTTTCAAACATATAGCCATAGGACGTATGCATGTTCACAAGATTTTAGTGTTAATATAGTGTTAGGGTGCTTTCACACCTGGCCCGTTGTTTCGGAACCTGGAGTGTTTCCCCCCTTAGCTTGGTTTGTTTGGCCATATGTGAACACGGCAATCGCGCTCAGATCTGTGCCAAAACAATCGGTCCGAGATCGCCTGAACGAGGTGGTCTCGGCTCGATTGAAAACGAACTCTGGAGTGGTTGGGTTGTAGTGAGAAAGCAATCCGATCTAACGGACCAACGAACCAGGCTATATCACAATGTATAATGGGTAATTACGTAAATTCCGTGAAAAGCATTAGCTTTGTTGTTTTGCTAATACCTCAAAATGAACCTGTGAATGTCTGTGGGTGAGCACGTCTTCGCCATTCAAAATCAAAGTGCACTTTTTCATTTTATAATGCCGTCTTATTGCTCTTCTTCCTAGTAGGTGCATTTTAAAAATGTTTTCCCGATGAATCCTGGACTCCTGCTCAAAATGATAAATTAACATAACGACAGCTACAAAAAAAAACAACAATAAGCCCGCAAAGCTGTTGTCGTTCCATCCTGACTGAGTGGAATCCTGGAAAATATACCGTGTAACTTTGGCCAATGAGGGAACAGTTTACTCGCACGTGAATTTTATTAACAAATTTGGTCCATTTCGAAACTTTGCCGTGTAAAAGCGAACCGCACCAAGAATAAAACGCAACATTGTAATAATTTTAATCCCTGTTTCGTAACAAAGCAATAGATCTACAGGTGTGAAAGCACCCTTAATAATGATCTTACAGACCAAAAAGTTCAAATTGACAACTTTGTTGCCATGATAACATAATGCCTAAAACCATAAAATTACCATAAAAATGTCAAGAACAATTTTACAATTCAACAGAATAAATTTTTGTTAAAATGGAATTATATGTAAATTAATTTTTATAAATAAAAGTGTTTTAAAAAATTGTGTTTTTATAAAACCTTAAAGGGATAGTTCACCCAAAAATGAAAGTTCTGTCATTAATTACCCTCTTGTCGTTCCAAACTCGTAAGACCTATGTTCATCTTCGTAAGACAAATTAAGATATTTTTGATGGAATCCGAGAGCTTTTTGATGCTGCCTAGACAGCAGTGGAGTTACCATGTTCAAGGCCCAGAAAGGGAGTAAGGACATCGTTAAAATAGTCCATGTGACCAGGGGTGCCGCTAAGGGGGGGAAAGTTAGGATGATTCTAAAGGCCCACGCACTTTGGGGGCCCCCAGAAATCTGTTTTATTAGTGGTAACAGTAGTAGTAGTAATGTAATAGAAATTATAAATGTATCTACCAAAGAGTTACAAATAAAACAAAATTACGGCTTATTTCTGCATTTCTGGCAAAACTATCTCCCCCCATTCACTGCATGGTTTTGTCCCGTCCTACGTAGCCTAGAGTCACTGAGTGCGATCAGATGGTAAACTGTCAAATTAGAGATGTCTTCGAGTTCGAGGGGGGGGGGCAAACCGAGCCGGACGATTTGGTCAGTCACACTTTTAAACACATTTTAGATTTGCTATAGAAAAGCTACACATTCACACTGATTACAACATAGAGCAGCAGCAGGAAGCGCATGAGGTTGTCATGGCAACCAGATACACTGCACGCGAATTACGGATGCGCTTCTATGTTGCCACACTAAACTTAGCAATAAACACGTTGAAAATAATACACACTAAACATGTCTGTCAAAACGATCTCAAAGAAGGCTTTTATTAAGCAAATCAAGAAGTGAATTACTCATCCACTGTTTTAAAAAAAATACTTTAGCTGGGTTTCCACAGCCAGGGTCACAATTAGCTACAGTGTATGAAGCTAAAGGTTTTTGGGTTAAGGTTCATAATGTAGAACATTTTTAAAATTGTTTGCTGTATGTGCATAGGTAGCTAGCAAACAAGGAATACAGCTGTTAAGCTAATAGTCACATTTAGCTGAGAAAGATCATGATTGAGAAATGTTGGATACTGCTGGAAATGCTGCTATGGGGTATCCTATTTATTATTTTAGGATTTTTTTTGTTTGCCCCAGTTAAGCATTTTGTTTAATATAACTGATTAAGTAGTCAAACTCATTCCATATCAGCAGAATAGTGTGGTACAGAAAGTCTATGTCCATAGAACAGGTTCTTAATGAATTATGTTACTGATCCCTAATGGTCAAAAGTAATAGGTCAATATTATTAAATTGCAGACCAAGATTTTGCCCCCCCCCCCCCGCCATAATGCTATTCTAGGGAATTGTGTGCTTCTAAATTTATACCAATAGTTTGGACAGGACCCTTTTCTATTCTAACACGACAATGCCTCTGTGTATAAGGCAAAGTAAAAAAAAAGTGCAGAATTTAAATGCAGACCTTGAGCCAAAAACTCATCACCGAACACCAATGACTTGTGCATATGCGTACAATCATTTTAGACACTTCCAAACCTGGAAATACAATTTTTAAATACATGAATTATGTTTCCATCTTTGTTGCCACAGTTTTGGAAGTGCTTTTTTTCTGTTCTAAAGAAGGGGGTGTCCCAATACTTTTGTCCATATGTATGTACAAGTCATTGGTGTTTGGTGATGAGTTTTTGGCTCAAGGTCTGCATTTAAAGGGATTAGGACTTGGCTTTATGCAGACCAGTCAAGTTCTTCCACACTGAATCAATCTTTTTATTTATTTTTTACCTTGCCTTATACAAAGAGGCATTGTCGTGTTAGAATAGAAAGGGGTCCTGTTCAAACTATTGGTATAAAATTAGAAGCACACAATTCCCTAGAATATCATTATATGCTAAAACATTAAGATTTGTTCTCGTGGAAATTACTAAAGTAGTCAAACCTGTTCATTAGAAGGGGGGGGGGGGGGGGA